>NC_091825.1:79500000-79630000 GCF_038994185.2 Dermacentor albipictus | reverse complement strand
GTTTGTCGTTTGTCGTTTGTAGAGGAAGTGGCACAAGGCTTGGGTATACTTAGACAACTCCAGGAGGAGTTTCTGCGTGAACTTCCTTTTTCTTCTTCCATGGATGCCGAGACAGGGCGACAGGGCACCAAGGCATTTGATTCAACTTATTTAACTTTGTAACAGTAAGCGTTGTGTGTTTCCACGACCTCTGTATTACACCGCAACATGTACGCAGTTTTCTAGAAATTTATTTTGTTACACGAGTTGCTTGTGGAGAGGCAGAGAATGTGCTCAAAAGAAAAACGAGTATACTTGGGAGTGGCAAGGATTTGTGCGAGGGTGGGTGCCTGAGTTATCTCGTTAGTCATGGCGTAAGGGTTGCATTTTGTAAGGGTATGCGCGCAAACGGAAATGATAACCATAAAGCACGATGAGTCAAGACACAAAGGAAGGAACAGGAAGGGTACCTTCCAGTTCCTTTCTCTGTGTCTTGCCTCATGATTTCTTTCTGGTGATGCTTTAAGTTTGCTGGTATAGCCTTACAAATTAGTATGTATCACCCAACAAGCCACTCTTATGAACTCTTCAGCAACGAAGCGTTATTGAATTCGAGGAAAGCACCTGGAACTTGGCTCGGACATGCCGTTTTAGAGAAGCCAATGCTTGCCGGAAAGCCGGCGCACCGAGAATCATGGACTGCGAGGAAAAAGCGGTGAACACAGATCACAAACAAAAGAATGCGCTAGGTGCCACGTCGTGTTAGCGCTGTGTAATGTTGTGATCTAATTCTGGGGTCCGTGGTTCGGACTCGGGCCTCACTATGAGGGTCGTTTGCCTACGCCGCCGGGGTGCCTAAAGCATGGTAGATGGCTTGCGCTATGCTGGGGCATCGCACTTCACTGGTTACGCAGACCTACGCAGTCGTCCGTCTCTACTACCGAAAGTTGCTTGTTGGTGAGGAGATGAGGTCGATAGGTCTGAAGGAACCGAGAAACGGGTTTATTTTTACATATGTACACAACTGGCTCCCAGGTATGGGGGCACATTCCATGTCGGAGCGCCTTAAAGGTCCAAGCTCACTACATGTCTGAGCACACACATGCCAGCACACGAGAGGTCCTTTTTTAGCAGTTCTTCTCCCTAGATTCCTACATATGGAGATTCCATTACCTTCTTGCAGCCAGTCATAGATGTCGTACTGTTCACAGAACTCCACCCATACCTGCATAGCCTTACTGAACTCCAACTCTGATGTCCGACTTTCGAAGCAAGGACGAGGCAATCTGGAAGCAGGGGTTCAGGCTGCTTCCATGAAAGTCGTCGACACTGGTTCCTTGCTCTCCGTGACAGTTAGCTTGTCACAGTCATGAGACTTTCCTTCGCGGTTGTTACCACTTCCACGGAAGGCGGCGGTTGTTGTCGCCTCAAAGTCAGCTGCTTTGCTTGCGCTTCACAGTCGGTCTCCCGCCCCGTCGCCGTCTAGACGGGCGCTGATGAAGGGACGGCCTCGTGGGGAGAATGCGCGTGGACTCTTTGGGGCGCAACGCTGTGTCGCTCCAGTACTCGGTGCTGAGGAGTGCGTCTGCGCAGTTTTGAGCTAACTAGCCGATTAAATTCTGTGTAAACCTGAAGATATGGAATGTCAGCAGGCTATACGACTGCATATTATTTTTTATTTTTATTTTTACAGCGAAACTGGTAACCTCGAGTTGGTCGGGATCTTCCAGGGCGCGTACTCACGGAAAAAATACCTTCAGCGATTAGAAAATTCAACGGACGATTACGATACTCCCTAATGTGAAATTCGGGCGCAGCTATATACGTGTTTTCATTTCGCGATAAATTGAGGCTTGGCACCGATCAGCGCAACGACTGGCAGAGCCGCGACTCGCTGCGCTATATATAAACCTGCCACACGGTGGCAACTTCCCTGCTACTGCAGCTTATTCAAGCGCAAACTTTACCGGTTAACGCTTGTGCAAACGCTATGCGCAAAGAACTACTTCCTGTTGGTTTTTTTTTCTTTTTTTTTCTTTTACCTTTTCCTTGCATGGCCGGTGCCGCCGCTACCGCGGATGGTTGGATGGATGGATGGATGCTGTCAGCGTCCCCTTTGGAACTGGAACGGCTAGCACGAACATTTCATAACGAAAATGATGACGAATTTAAGAATGTGTTTTTAAGTTCGTTATTCTTTTCGTTATTAAATGTTCGCCCAAGCCGCCCCGGGTCGGTGGGTTGCACCATCAAGCTCTTGTTATTGTATTGCCTAATAATATCTTACCTAGGTTAAAGAAAAACACGAAGAATTCTCATCACCGAACTTTCTGAACCCCTATTGAGAACTTTATTTTTGTTCACCTCCGTTGGTTGTCGTTTTGCTACTTTTCTTCCACCAATCTTCCAGTCGTCTCATACCAACCTCTACTGCGGACGTGTTTACCTTACCCCCTACTCTCGCTGAACTAAAGGGCTTCAAGGAGGCCAGAGTTGGCTAAATCGACCGCATGGCAGACGTCTTCACATTCTCATAAAACTTGCTCCGTCGCTTCCCCAGATTTACCGCGGCAAGCACATGCTTTTTTTTCCTTGTTGTATCTTTCTTTCTAAGCAATCGTCTTCTAGGGAATCCTGATGTCCCTTCAAAAAGTAAAGAGCTTCTCATTGAGTCATAAATTGCTTCTTTCCTGAGTTCGTTATTTCCTCTTAAGTACTTACTCATAGCAGGTTTTTTTTTCCATTGTCGCCACCCATGAGATTGTCTTTGTCTCCCCGACTTTCCGCTTCACGCTCATTGTTGCTGTGTAGCTCACCCTACAGGCCGTATACTTGCTGGTAAGCTTCCTAGTCATGTTCCTCTACTGTGAACCAATGTTTTTCTTGCTCAAACATCTGAACACTCTCCCAGCCCGTTTACCTTCTGCCATGTTCCTCAGTCAATCCTCATAGTCAATTTTACTCTGAGTTTCCCTCACTTCAAAACTTGTCCAGCCCATGTCACCTAGCACAGCTTCATTTGTAGTCTTCCCGTGAGCGCCGTATGTGAGGCGTCCCACTGACCTTTGGTTGCCATCGAGGCCTGATTGTACACCTGATTTCAAGCAAATAACCGCATTTGCAAATGTAAGTCCTGGAACCATTATACCTTTCCACATACTCCAGAGCACCTCGTACCTATTGTATCCCCCATAGCGCTCTTTGTTTCATTATGGCCGCATCTTTTTCCCTTTGCTGTTATTATTTTTCTCTGTGTTTCCATATATCTATTGCCTTCGTTTATCCATATATCAAGGTATTTATCTTCTTATACCTGAGGTATTTCGTAGCCCTGAAGTGACACTGTCTGTTCACTGTTTTGATTGAATACCATAACGCCTGATTTTTAACGCTAAATTTCGGACCTAAATTCTCAACTTCTCGTCCACAGATATCAGCCAGACGTTGCAAATCACTTTGCTTGTTAGCTAGCAACACAGTGTCGTCCGCATCAAACAAACCTGGAAGCTGCTGCTGAACTATGGTGCCCGCCTGTTTGTATGAGAGATTAAACCCGATATTACTTTCATCTAACGCCCTTTCCACCCTCATATATACATATATGTACCTCATAAATAGCAGTGGGGATAAAGGGCACCCTTGCCTCAGTCCCTTGTTGGTAACAACTTTCTCCTCGCTCCTCAGCCCTTCTCATTCAACGCAAACTGTATTTTGTATGTAAATCTCTCTCAAAAGCTATATGCAATCGTCGCCTCAGCCTTCGCCTTCGCCTTCGAGAATATCCCACAAAATCTTGCGGTTTACGTTTTCATGCGCTCCTGTAGTGTCTAAAAAAAGAACAATCAGCGGTCTCCTTTCTTCTCTGGGTATTTTAATACACTGAGTAAGGACGAATAAGTTATCATCCAGACGTATATCGATTCTGAAGATATTCTGGAATTTTCCCAATATGCCATTATTTTCTTGTAGCTTGAATTCAATCGCCTGTAGTGCTAACCTGTATATTAACGATGTAATGGTTAACGGTCTTAATGAGTGAATTGTATCTTTTCCACTCTGCCGCTATTTTTTCACTTGCTTTTATAAACTAAATTAATTCTACTTTGTCGCCAACTGCCTGCTAAGGATTTTCCTACTGCTTTCAGCAGAGCTTCCTTACTTTTTGGTCCTAGTTCAATAACCAGCCTAACGGGAATCTCGTCTAGCCTTATGGCTGAGCTGTGCACTGAGGAATTTCCCCTTCGGATTTCTTCCATTTGAAATTTGTCAGCACTAGCTCCTTTTCCCATCTGGCTCTCTTTCATGCTCTTTTTTTCCTCAAATAGAACCTAGGTCATTGCCTTGGAAAGATTAGGCTGCTATTTTCCAGATGCAATTTAATGCCGCGTCTCCTTCCACTTTGTTTCCGTCTTCGCCTAGGATATGTTGTTGTATTGTTCCAGACTTCCTGCCTAATAATTTTATGTGCTGGAAAAAATAATTGTGCTGAAAAAAAAAATGAATACCTGAGAACTTCAATGTGACATCTATATCCTCTGACCGTCAAAACTGCAGAGGCATACTCTAGCAGTAGGAGAAGCATAGTAGAATGTCATTATTTCACGAAAATAACGATCAGTCACTCAATCAATTAACCAGTCAATCAATAATTTGTTTAACGTGTGCCCATGAACAACACTGAGGTCTAGTGGTTGCGTAAGAAAGGCTTTGTGTATACGCATCCCCGGTCCTAGTATATCTCGCTGGCCTTTAATCTACCTCATCAATAGTAGTTTGTCCAAGAGTGCAATGATGTAGAGATGCTGTTTATGATGCTATTCATTTTCACACTTCTTGCGCTTCGTCAGTGGTCAGAGCGACGCTCCGCCCGTGTTATCAGTCAGATCAGCGCGTCGTAACCTGTAGATTATGAAAGTGGTATAGGATCGAGCGGAAGGCATCGCCGTAAAATCGGGGCCCAAGTTACGCTTGAACACATGCATCTGTAACGCGGTTAAGAGAATATCTTCCGCTCTCTGTGGGCCACGTTATCGACTGACACGTCACTTGGTGCGCAATTCTGGACATCGTCGAATTCCGCCATATTGTTTAATTCGCCATTTCGTCAGCTATGACTGGCGAAAACGTTTCTTATATACGGCATCTCTGATTAGCTAAAAATGCCGCCATTGCACAATTCGGAAATATGGTGGAATTAGACAATGTGCAGAATAACATCCTAGATTCCCCCTAAGTCAAAGTTCCACCTGTACGAAAGCCCAGTGCTCGCAAACTTATTCTAGGTCATCCCTCGCATTCCTCCGCAGATACGCAAGTACGGCTTGCTTTTCATCCTCTCGCTCAGATTCGTCTGAAATGACATCACTGCATGCAGCCGTCACTAACGAGGCGTTGGCGTTCATGGTCGTCACAGAGATAAGATATCGCGATGCCTGCTCGTAGAAAATAAGGAACAAAAAAAGGAAAAAAATGCAACAGAGGAGGCGCGCAGGTGAGAGAGGTGAGCCTGCAGGGAGAGGGAAAATAAAATAAACGCGGTGTGACGAATTGCGTGAGAGTACATTGTCAGGCGGGCGGCGCGTAAAAATACGCAAGCAAGTACAGAACAGCTGGCGCTAGTTCGAGGTACCTGTGACATACCCCCCTCTCCCCCCCACCCCCCGAGTGGCGCGAACATATCTCAGGCCGCATCACTTTTGCCGGGTGGGAGTGCGGAGCGTTTCCTCGAGTCACTCCGGGCTGACAGGGATCAGTATCTTCACTGGAATCTGCATCTCCAGCTTCGCTCGCTGCAGCTCCCATCTCCAGAGGAAAATATCATGGCGTACACTGAAATTTACACCATTCCCGGTGAGTTTTGCCTATTCTGTTGAGCTGCATTGAGACGGTTGAGATAAGGGACTAATGGTTTGTTAGGCAGCGTTGAGTTGTTGGATGGGGGTTCATTTTCGAACAACAGCACACACACACACAAAAAAACGGAAGAAACAGCACACTGAAGCGGCAACGAACGTGAGGCGTATAAACGTGAACGTGCGGTAGTTGCGCCATATTGGTGAAATAAGTGTGCTCGATTCGGTTGTCACTTTACTATACCAGCCGCTTGACGCCATCTATTTCGACAAATATTTGTTAGGTGTTACGTGAGCAGCGAAATAGGCGTCACGCAGATTAGTGTGCTCGTGATTAGTGTGCTCGTGGTGTGCTCGTAACACGCATCGCGTGGTCGCTGTTTTTGAAGACAAGGACGCGTCGCTACGCTACAATCCTTACCTCTCTTTCTCTGATTTTTTTTTACATGCCGTAGAACAGCCCCTGTTCATATTTCGACGCAATTAGAAAACATTCAGCGGGAGATTTGTCCTCCTCATGTTGCTGTTTTGAGCTATTCTTATAGTGGGGGACTATGCACTTTAGTCAACGGAGGAGAACACCCTAGCAATACAGAGCAGACGCACATACCACGTCGTAGCACCAGTTGGGACTTATTGAAAAACTGGCGGTTCTAAAACGAGCACGCTCCCCACTTCGGCTGTTGTTATTGACGACACAAAACGTGGCTCAGTCCCAAGAGGGGCATTGAACACACAGATGGAGAGAGCAACCACTCGCAGCAACAAATAATGAAACAAAAACAAAAACAAACAAACAAGAAAGAACATAATGTGAAACATAAGTAGTAAAATGTCTTTTGGCATGTACAGTCGACCAAACAAGTTCACAAGCCGCAGGATCTCAGAAAACGTTGACTTTTCGAGCAGTTCGTGACCAATATTCTTAAAGCCTATATATAACATTACATACATGCAAACGTGTACGTACGTACGTATTGAATCCAGTGGTTCTGCGTGCTAAAAGCACGATTTGGTTATGAGGCATGCCGTAGTGGAGCACTCCGGATTAATTTTGACCACCAGGGGATCTTTCCCGCGACCTCGTGCTTAGCAAAGCAAGCCCACAGCCGCGCTAAAAGCCATCGCGACGGGTTATGTATGTATGTATGTATGTATGTATGTATGTATGTATGTATGTATGTATGTATGTATGTATGTATGTATGTATGTATGTATGTATGTATGTATGTATGTATGTATGTATGTATGTATGTATGTATGTATGTATGTATGTATGTATGTATGTATGTATGTATGTATGTATGTATGTATGTATGTATGTATGTATGTATGTATGTATGTATGTATGTATGTATGTATGTATGTATGTATGTATGTATGTATGTATGTATGTATGTATGTATGTATGTATGTGTGTATGTATGTATGTATGTATGTATGTATGTATGTATGTATGCGTGTTTGTGTGTTTGCTCCAGAAGTCGAGAAAGAAGTGTCTCTGCGTTTCGCACAGAAACGTTATCGAGCTAGAATCTGCTCTCATTAGGGCGCATGCGAGTCGGGTGCTAAACTCTTAAAACGGTTGCACCTTTTGGGGTGTGTATTTGCCACTTAACTATGATCGTCATCTGTGTTGCTTGCGTTTCTTCTTGAAAACGCTGCGCTCGCTACTTTCCTCTCGAAAATGCTCTGTCATGCCGATAACGCGCATGCCATTCGTGACTTGGAAGTACCGGGCTCGCAGCGTTAAAGAAAGGAAATGTGGACAAGGCAGACTACGATTATTGTTGTGGGACAAATATACACCCTAAAGGGTGCAATCGTTTTAAGAGTGTAGCACCCAACTTGCATGCGCCAAATGACAGCAGGCTCTGCCTCGATAAAGTTTCTGTGTGAACCACAGAGACACTTCTTTCTCGACTTTTGAAGCCAAATGTACAGTTATGTGTTATCAGAACACATGAAGCTGTACTTGTAAGGCACTTTCAAGGTTGCTTTGTGGTTGTCAGTGCCAACTGTGCCACCGAGCAATTGTGACCTGCGTCACCTTAATTGCATTCTCCGGAACATTGAGGTGGCTTTGTTATTGTAACCTATAATAGAAATGGCCCGTACACACGACGGTAGTGATTGACCTGAATTCACTGGGAAAATAACGTGGAAGGGCTGTACTTCTTGTCGCTGAAAACTAGATGGTGTACATTAGCAAGCCATATATAGAAAAGGAAATGATTGAAAATTGAAAAGGCAAATGGATTACAGGAAAGCAAAGGGGGGAAAATGGAGAAACCCGCATTACAAATCTGAGAAAAATCATCATGTAGTCCTTTGACCCGTAACCACGATGCAGCTATGCGAAAGTTCTCAAGCTCTTTCTCTAGCATGTTTCAAACTCTCACCGAGGGATAAAATAGCAAGACAGACAAAGGGCTAGCCGCGAAAGCGGCGGACCTGAGTCTCGCTTTCTTTGCGAAATGTACCATCGCTTGGCGACGTGTTTGGCACGAAGTTTGGCGACGTGAAAGCACAACTGTTGTAGCAATGACTTAGCGTCATGGTAATATTTTTTAAGTAATGATGTGACCCTTATATGTGAATTTTGCGATTCTACTGAGCCTGCGAAGCAACCTAGACGGTGGCGTCCCGCTACGGCCAACACCTGCTGAATAAGCTTTAGCCTGTGTCCGTAAGCTTGTACTTCGTCTCAACGTCGCATTCTCCAATCGCTAGTCCAGTCTTGGACTAACAGCCAATGCTTGCTGTAACGATCGCGGTGCCTTACAAATAGTGCAACACGCGTTGTTAATGTATCCAGCTTGCAGAGGCGAAAGGACTCGTTATTTCGATAGAATTGGTTTTGCTTTTTATTTCTGCAACCACTGCAAATCACTGCAACCACGAGAGTACTAGGTCCTATGCCTTCTCTTTCCAAGGAATGCCTAGCTTTATCTTTGTTTCTTTTCTATTACCTTGGGTACTTTGGCTCATTTAACAGGCTCTGAAACATCTACATGCGAACCATCACCTTTGTCTCAACTGTACGTGTTCCATCAAAACACATTTTCTCGCGTCCTCCATCCCTTTCTTTTTTCCAATGTAATTTTCCCACCCTCTTCCTCCTCGGTCTTTCTGTCCCCGATTGCTTTCTTTGTGCAGAGGAACGGATGGGTGGTTTCGCACTCCACGTGAAAATTCCAGAATTATACGTTTTTCATACGAAAGCTTCCCCTCTCTCTAGCTCTCTCTAGCTCCCCCTCTCTCTCTCTCTCTCTCTCTCTCTTTCTCTCTCTATTCGGGCGGCCATTTTTGACTGCGTCCCTGTACCCTGCAGTCTCGTGTCACAACATCACATCGCGCCACTGAAGAGCCCGTAACAGCTGTCGCTCTGAAAACAGCAAATTGTTGCGTGCTTTGAATCCCAGACGTGCGCATATATGCCTTGGTAGGCGGTGCGCTCAGTTGACTTTTATTTTCGCCATTTTACCTTATTTCTTGCACTCGTGGTGTCCCGTGTGAAAGGGAAGGACACTATACGTCTCAGTGGACACAGCCTCGCCGTGCTATGCGTGTCTTGCGTGCGGTGCTCGAGACTGTTTCTCTAGCATGGCACGTTGATCGTATGGGGAGATCGCATTTGAGCTTGGGGTCCTGCTTTCCGCTTAGAGCTTTCCCTGCACTTTAGTAAGAAAATTATTTTCCGGCGATTGCTTAGTGCTTTACTTCAAGAATCAAGCCTATGTTTTCAATTTTTCGCTACAGGTTTTGCTTCTCACAGGCGTCACAGTCAAAACTCGCTTTTCTTTTCTTCCTTTATTGAAGCGTCGCTGTTAGGTTCTTACGTCGGAACATCCTGACCACTTTCGAGGCACGCGTAGTTCCCCCACTCGGTCATCGCTCTTGCGTTCAACTTTCTTAACCGGGGCTACTGACGTGTGCCACAGCGGTTGCGTGCGATATTGCGATTATCTACCGGTGGCGCGCCAGCTGTGCAACCCATAGATGTAGAAGTGACGTCACGTGCGCACCTTCCTGCCTAGCGGTGTAAATCTAGCGGGTCCGCTGACTTGCGTCGCTCGCCGGTGCGCACGTTCCAGCCCGTCTTGGCTTCTCCGCAGTACATTTTCGTAGCGTTGTGAAGTACACTTGACGAAGGCTTCCTTTAATTGTTTTCATTTCGAACAGTCCTAGCTCTTAGCGTCAGTAGTTTTCTTGCAGTGTTACTGCTAAGGTGTGATAGCACGTTTCATTGCCCTGTTTGAACTTTCTTTAAAGTTCAAACAGGGCAATGAGGAGAATGATCAAAGTATTTGTTACATTTAAACGTAACATTCGACCATCGGGACTCATCACCTCACAATTTCCATTAGCGCCCTCAATTCGCAATATTCCGTGGTGCTCAGATTAGTAAGGAACCGTGATATTAGACACATAATGATCGCCTATGGTGGGTAGGTGATCGGCAGTTGAGTTTGGGAGGTAGAGAAGTTGGTTGTGTTTTCTATAGTGACGCTCTATGTCCATGTTGATGTACTTGCTCTACAATGAATTAGGAGTTTGACAAGTCACGTGGTGAGTACAGCAGATAGCCGATGGCCTACTGTAATGACGGAACGGGTGTAAAGAGAAGGGAACTGCAGTCTAGCGGTGTAAAATATTCGCGGGAGCGAAAGCATGTTAACTTTGAAGGTACAAGCTGGAATCGGCGTACACCAGACAAACGTAAATGCGGATCATTGAGATAATTCCTTCTGCAAGCTGCACTGAAATGGGCGGCACGATGACTTTCGCGTGTCTACTTGTGGCGATGAATAATAAGATGCAGTGATTGTATCGCGCGAGCGATATGTCGAGGCGTCAGCTCTTAGGTACATGCACACTACCGGTACCACCATAGTGGTCAGTGTTTGTATAGTGTTGTATTGTGTTTCCTTTATAGAAACTACTTTGTGGTTCTGGGCTTCTTGGTAGCTAAGCTTCTCGCGTGTCGTCGCAGCTAATACACAAAAAAATATCGGTGGTAATTTCGTCATTCCTTTTTTTTCTTTTTTTGCGGATGTGGAGGCCCTAATCTCGCGGTTGTCATGGCATATCAACAGCTGACCCTGTTTACCGTTCGTAAGTGCACATTGACGTTATTCACGGCTGCGTTTAACTTGGCAGGAACACGCTTTCGATAATGCGTCTGTTATCCGAATGGTTACAAACACGCCTTTGTTTCAAGAGTGTGATGAAAGTGTCGGACACAATGATTGGGTTAGTAGATTGCACACTACAGGTTTTCGACGTTGTCGGTAATATTATCACTATTGTCACTTGAGGATACTTTGCCATGAAGTTGTAATGACTTAGTTATGTTACTAGGCTATTTCAACGAGCTTGAACTATACTAATGCGGAAAGTAGCGGTGATAACGAGATAAAATTGCGCAAGCGATACGCAACCCGGAAGTGATCATCCTTTGAAGTCAGAGGAGCACGGTGGACAAAGATAAAAATTGACACCTGGGTTTAACGCAATGCCTACAACTATAACAACTTAAAAGTATTCCATTATGATTTTATTGCAATCTCATGATGTCAAATTTACGGGCGAACCGGTGAAGCGACCGCAGCCCAAACATTTTTTGACCAATAGCGGATGGCTAATAGAGAAAGAGTCCTAGAATCATAAAGAATTATCTTGCTATCTTATCTTGTTATCTTATTGTTCGGCCTGATGCATGATCAGTGTGTACACGTCATACCAGAGGTGTTCTCAGGTTTTCGTGACGTCTCGTGCGAGACGGGGAAGTGGAAATGGCCCAAAATATTATTTTCCAATCAGGCAGAATAGGCGGCACGTATGGAAGAGAAAGAGACTGGAATGCCTTTGCGTTATAGAGCCCTTAATCTGCGTTCCACTCTCTTCAGTGCCCTTGAGTCTTGCAGCAAAATAAAAAAAAGCCCCTATGACATTCTTGGATAAGAGAAAGGCTAAGCCCCCGTCCGCAAGTCACACTCCAACTTTTGGAGTGATCACATTACGTTTTCTACATTCGCATTACGGTGAGCATTCAAAAATTGGGCGTTCGTGTTTCGCCCATATTTGTTTCGATCTATCATAAGAATTTACCATCGGGCTGACGTTAATGATTGCGTTTCGCATACTGTATAGAAATGTCAAAGTGAAAGGGAACAGATAATAGACGAGCCGCTATGTGTTGGGCGTGTCGCTAAACGTATTGCGAAAGCGCTTTTAGCACAGCCAGGGCGGAATAAAAGAAATGCATAGGCACCACTGTGCGCTATGGTGCTACGTCTTCGTATTGTTCCTATCTGCCTGCGCTGAAATGCTTTCCTCATCATCATCGTCAACGAAATATTTATAGGCCCCTTTTACGAACATTACATAAGTGGAGGGGGGAGGTGCAAGGATCTCAAGTGCGTTCTACAATCACGGTTGTGATTTATAGTAAGCTGCTCTCCAAAACAGAATGGGTACTGCGGTGAGTCTATTTACCGAGCGAAGTTAAACAATAAATACTATCTGAAAACGGGGGCCTCGGGAGCGAACCTGAGATCGATTATAGTTAAATAGGTGGTGCGGGATCTTCAGGGAGCCCAAGGGGCAGCGAGGGAAATCAAAGCTGTAACCAGGGCGGTCCGCGGTTTCGGGCCGCCGTGGCCGAAGCCGTGCCAGGTAATGTTCGCACCTTGTACGCTCTCGGCCCGCGGAGGCCAACCCAACCTCCAGACCAGTACCGGTTCCAGATTCCGAGGCCTGGATGCCCCTTTGTTGTGGTGGAGGCGCAACCAAAGTATACTAAATAATTCCAGGTTGTCTACACTTAGTACCTCCGCAAATTCTTGCTTTCCTTCACCGCATTACATCATGAATGCTTTACCACATATCATGCGTAATTGCGGCGAAGCCATCACGGAATGCGTGTAAGACCCTAGCGTAAAGGGTATACGTAGAAAAAATGCAGATAGCTTCCACAATATCTCGCAGGTAGTAATGCTGAAATTATTAAAAATGGTTTTATACTTTACAAAATATAAAATCGGAAAAAAATACGCACCAGCTATACGCCAATATAAGAAAACACATAGGTGAACGTGAGCATTGTTTTAATTCTGGAGCTACCGTGAACAGAGTTCTCCTGTGTAGGAGGCCCGTAGCTATAGTACTCTTCGTCGCTGTTTATAATTCGTTTGCACTCGCCGTCCAAGTCTTTACCGATATTTGGCATAAAAAAGTGTAATGAATCTAATGCCCCACACTTTTGAAATTTCTTCCAATTCTCATATTCTCGGTTCCCCCGGAAGACTATACAACAAATATGGAAAACAGTAACACAGTTTTGGCGACATGGGCGATTCTGTTTTGTTTGTGTGCTTGTTTGTTTGTCGTTGTTTTTATGCACCGCAATTCACTGTGAGAAAATGTATTTCTTGCAGTTACAAAAAAAAAACATTATTTGCATAGATAATTTCTGCCGCGGTGCACTATAAGATTTTATCCACTTTTGGATAAATCTTACAACTTACAAGTTTTACACTTGTAAGTTGCGCTCTCCAGTTTTCATGGGCACACTATTAATAGTTCACCGATTCACCGGACTCCACACCAAACCTGCGTGACCCCTGGACTTACTCGGGAAGAATCAATGCTGTTGTACCGCATGCAAACCGACTCCGCGTACTCCCCGGTTTGGTTATTCAAGACTGGGCGATACGCTTCACCGCTCTGTGCCTTCCGTGGCAATATCGGCGACATCGAACATTTGATTCGGCTGTGCCCGCAGTTCTACACGGAAAGAAAAGCGATGATCGACAGCCTGCAAAAGAATAGTCTTTCGCACAGGACCTCTGAAAGCGTCATTTTCCCCGGAGGGCCCGTGGCACTAAAAAAAGAGAGTGCAGCGACTGCTCATTGCTTTCATGCGAAACTCTTCGACACCTGGTGACACGCCCCTGATCTCACCTCACAGGAGGCTCAGGCGAACATTTGCCGGCTATGTATGCCAGACTAACCCCACCTGCTGCAACACCACTACCATCACCACCTTGGTACAAATTTACCACCATCCAGCACAAGTTTCTTTTTTCATGTGTACATTTCTATTACGCACCGTTACACGATGTTAAATTTTTTTAAAGCGTATTTAATGTGATACAGACAGCTTTGAAACGGTCCTGGAAGAGGCGCAACGCCTTCCCGACTCAATGGCTTTGCTTAGAAAGGACAGGGTAGAGGACGCCAGCAAAGTCGACACTACACACTTAATCACCTCGCCATAAACTTCGCGAAACGAGTCAAATAACAAGAATAATAGGTCAGTAAAAAAAGGACTGCGATAGTCGCCGCGCTTTATTCTATAACGCCCGCGGTGAGTTGTAGAGCATGACAATAGGTGCATACGCAATTCAGCGCACTCGGTTGACGCGTTATCGCTTTCGTGCAGAGGCAGGGCACTAGGGAGGCTTACAATCTGCGGCCGTCGGGGCTGTAGGCAAATTCTCGCCCGACGCGTTTGAAAGTAATGCGGAAGCTTGTCGGCATTAAAGCCGAGGAAGCGTGAAATAATTGAATTAAGAATCTGGAAAAGCAATTATAAATATGAAAAATTTAGCCGCGTGATAAATTTAAACTCTGTGGCATTAGAGTGAATAGAATGGGGGGATACGATCCGCTCAATGTTTGTTAGCTACAACCTTTCGACGTTGTATTCCATCAACTGCCGCATCCTCCATTAGCATGTGCTTGGTTCATCCCTGTCACTCTTATGCACGCTTTCTTCCTTAACATTTTTTTTTTTTTTTTGGGGGGGGGCGGTCATCGACAGTAATTTCACAAGCATGACGATAGGACATTTCGCGCCAGCACGCCGCCATCTTGTGAATAACAGCTACTATGCAAGGCAGAGGTCATCCTCTTGTGCTAAAGAATTACACGTTGTCTTGTTGTAGCCTCGGAAACACGTGCACAGGCGTCAGCGCTCTCAGAGTCTCTGTGAAGCGCGAAACCGTGCACTAATTTCCAAGCACTTTGTTACCGCGTCCGGCTGCGAAATGCACATTGCTTCAGTGACATGAGTATGAGTCTTGGTAGCGGTGGTTGTGAACAAAATTTTCGTTTTCTTCGCCCTATGGCGATAGTTCAGAATAGTAATGAATTTAGCGCAAGGAGCATGATCACAAAAAAAGGAGATGACCTTAGAACAGGACTAGGGTTTACTTTGAACAGCCTATTTTAGCATACAGTAAACTAATAAAAAGTATTCTTACTTAGTTACTTACTCACTTCTTAATGCTTAATGGCTACAAAAATTAACAGTTAAACGTAAGCGCTCGTCCTGTCTTTAGGTCCTCCCCTTCTTGTGATCGTGTATTTGGCGTTAAATATATTGCTGTCCGACATGCAGCAACTAGCCCGACAGCAAATACTACTATAGTTCAAAATGTTTACAGGAACATAAGAAAACCAACGCAAATATTTGGTGCAGTCGGTGCTGGTAACACTGGGTTTCTGCTTTCACACTATGAGTAGCGGTTATCGCGAGCTTAGAATTTTAGAATCTGGAGCTGAATGTATGTCATGATATGGCATTTCCTCTAGTTAATGCCTTCAGCACAAATATTCGACTTAAGTAACTTCCGTTCGCCTTGATGTGGTGTTGTCTTTTTTTCACCATCGTTACAGAGCCATTTGTAGCAATCCCAATGGACGCCTAGACACGTCCGCCATGCATTATGCGGCGTCAAACGCAATAAGCGTAGGAGTAATAGTGGCTATAATTGTAGAAAACGTCACCAATTTTCGTTCTTTGCTGTAAGCGCCGAAAATTTGTTACATTTACGAAAGCACGCGATGGCTGCGGTAGAGTTCTATTCCGCAGCTTGTAGGGCGCTTGTCGCCTCTATCACACGACCTCATATCCTGCGTCATACCCGTGTAAAGGCGGAGAAGATGAAAGTAGCATCAGTATTAACTAGGGTCATTTCATGACAACGAACTGCCACTGCCATATGAGAGAGAGTCATTTGTGAGTAAAGCGTTCGTATGTCTCCTCTTTCTTCTTCCTGTTTCGTTGTCCCATGAGCTGTATTTTCCTAATGATCAATTACCAACTAATCCAACTACAGATCCTTTATCGCAATGTCTTACAGCTTGCCATGGCCAGGGAGGACTATCTGCCCCAGTGTCTGCTTTAAGTTTAACGCAAGACGTCGGAAAGACTGCGAGTGGCTTGAAACGAGTGGCTCGAATTTCGACGCGCGCCACCGCGTTCGCAGTGAGTGTAGTCTGTACAGCAGTGCGCAATCTCACGAATAGTGGGTTCAGCGTTTTAACTCATCATGCTAACCTTGTGAGACAGATTAGTTCATAGGAAGATGGAGATTTTAAGTAATCCACAATGACCAATTTTGGGGTGACAGTGAGCAATACAAATGCTGGAAGATTGCCGTGAAAAAGACAGGACCTTTTTGTTGAAACATTTGCTCCGGACTGAGGCTTTTCTCGATGGGCAAATGCCAATTCAGCAAGGTTTCTTTAAACATAATAAAAGCAAAGAAATAATTGAAAGGCGTTCTCCAGGCTTGTGTAAGTTTGCATCGCTTTTGATTTTAAGAATGAAACAAGCTACTACGTGGACAACTGTACGTTCGGGAACGCGCTCGCTTGCGCGCTGTATGAGCAAAAATTCTGCTTTGAATTTAAGTATAATAACTGGGCGTTCTCCTAGAGCAGCTGCTGGAGGCAAGTTCACATGAAAACAGGGGGAAGGCGGGAGATGGAAATTGAAGACGATGAGCAAAACGAGGACACGGTGAAAGCAGGAGCCAACGTTTCGACATGGGCACTTGTCTTCTTTAAGGCGACAGTTGCCGCAGTATATATAGGTGGGGTTCTTCTAAAGGGAAGATGGCGTAAGGAGGGTGGGCACAAGAATGAGCGAAGGTGTGTTAGCGGCGAGGGTGTAGAGTTGAGAATAGAGGAGTGCTGTGCACAAGGCCAATGACACGGCCGAGTGTCAATCACGTGTCAACGGCCGTGTGTCAGCCGGCATGTCAACGGCGGGCACAGCACCCCTCTGTTACCTGTTCTGCTGGTGGTTGTGGGCTATCGTGTCTCTGAAAGAAATAATAGAAGGAATAAATCATAGATAATAGCATGTTGTCGCCACAGATACAAAACGTGCAGGCACCTTCAAACTGATAAAATTAAAAGCATACCAAATTGTTATACACACGAAGTCAAATCTAGCTTTACTTATACAAGTTCGGACGTGATTTATATGCTTGAATGTTGCTTCTGCAAGAAACAATATATCGATGAAACGGGACAATTAGTGACGGTCAGATTAAATGGACATTGCGTGGACACAGCTGAAAAGCTTGACAAAGCCGTCGCCGAGCATTGCAACCAACCAGGTCATAACTTTGAACAACTTAAACTCTACATCTTTCAGTCAAATTTCCGTTCTGAACGAGAATCATACCTTATCCTAAGTTCAAGACATCGCAACCAATATGCATAAAAGTTTCAAAGGGAGCCTTAGAATCTATTCGCTATTCTAAATTTCAAGCTATACGCAACAACACCTAGTTTGGTTGCTTAGTGTTTTTTTTTCTTTCCGTTTCTTCATTTCCTTAATTTATTCCATTTCAATATTTTCCTTTAATATTTTTTTCACGAGTCCTGGTTTCTGCCGCTCATTCTGTTATCTACTCCAGAGGCAGGATAGCCCACTACCACCAGCGAAACATGTAACAGAGGCGTGCTGTGCACGTCGTTGACACGCCGGCTGACACACGGCCGTTGACACGTGATTGACAGACGGCCGTGTCACTGGCCTTGTTTGTGCACAGCATTCCTTTATTCTCTATTCGACACCCTCCCCACTAACACACCTCCGCTCGTTGCCACACCCACCAGCCTTACGCCCTCGCCCCTTCAGAAGAACCCCACCTATATATACCGTGGCGAGGAAAGCATAAGTTACCTTGAAGAAGACAGGTCCACTTGTCAAAGCGTTGACTCCTGCTGTCACCTTGTTCTCGTTTTGCTCAAGTTCACATAAGATGACGAGAGCTTGAGCATTTCGTTTAATAGAAAGGCAGAGAGGTCGGTCTGAGCTTGTGCGCTCTAGCGTACTAGTTTGTGCTGGGAAGGTAGAAATAAGTACGAAACGGGGGCGGATGATGAGAAGTATACACAGTGGCGTGAGAATTGCTGGTGGCATCTCATCATGACATCTCAGTCTTAGGTCGAGTCCTGTGTTGTGCAGAAATGGTATCATGGTCCTTACTGTTACTGCATACAGCACCTCTCGGCTGGGGTCAACGAACCGAAATAATGTGCTCCCAGAAAGGTCTGGCGTTGATGGCTGAAGTGCCACTAAATGTGACTATATAAAATGGGCGTGCGTTGTAGGCTGTGAAGCCTAATGGCGCAGGCAAGAAAGAAAACTCCAAACCGGCAGCACCGAGTCCGAGCAGGGCATACCGGTCTGCGCCGCACCGCACGCGATCGGCCGCTGTCGCGTGCAGCAACTGCGTTCACGTGCGCGACCCACAAACAGCGGCGCCTCACGCTACATCGGAAGGCGTCTCTCGACGATAACAATGCGGCCAGATTACCACCGGAAAAACGTGCGGCGCATATCGTAAAGTGCACAGATCGCTGTGGTTTCACCGCGATGAGGAAAGAAGCTGGTCTTGCTGCTTTTGACGCGAAGCCGCTGATAACGTCTGGCCGAAGGCCGAGACCCTTCACCAGCAGAGGACAGGTACAGGCAGCCCACATTACATCATCATCGCTTGTGTCTCCTCGCTCTGCGTAATGGGTTTCAACGAATGGGTTGAAAGCGCACGTCAATTGTGGCACTTTGTACCAGGCCTCATTACTTATCAGCGAGTAGCTCTTAAAGGCCAAGTATGCGGCATTCGGGTAATTTCTCAAGCTAAAATACGTAGAAAAATCCTATGACTTGGACACAACCTACAGGCGCTATAGCTCTCGGATTGTAATTTGCCTACACGAGAAAACATAATTCTGTTACGCGAAAACTCAAAGAAACAAAGTTTATATGCAGAATCGAATGAGTGGTCACTTCATATCCAGAGAACATACATCAGCCAAACATATTTTTTGAAAGTCCACTCTAATCCCGAACATCTCTGTTTTAACACCATTAATGATATGACATGTGCTACACTATTTCGTAATCGTCCTTCCGTAAGACAGCCTTTCTCGCTGCGTGTGAGGGAGCTTAGTCATGAAATGCATGTTCCACTCCTCGAACTTCCTCTAATGCATCCAGCCAAGCTGCTACCTCCTTGGGAGTGGCAGTCCATACAATGCGATACATCTTTTATGGAAGTTACAAAAAACGCTCCAGAGATTGAAATCCAGATGCATTTCCGGGAACTCCAGCACAAACACTCCTGCACGGAGTTCTACACAGACGCATCGAAGTCACACGACGGGGTGTCCTACGCAGCCGTCGGGCCATCCTTCTCGGAAACCGATGTACTGCATGCGGAAACTAGTATCTTTACGGCTGAGGCCTACGCACTACTGTCGGCTGTGAATCATACCAGGAAATCAAAACTCCAGAAAGCAGTCATATATACGGATTCCCTCAGTGTTGTGAAGGCCTTGATGGCATTCTCTAACCACAAAAATCCGGTAATTAACGAACTTTATTCTGCTCTGTGTAAAGCGTATATAGGTAATCAGCATGTCATCATATGCTGGGTGCCAGGTCATAGGAGCATCGAAGGTAACGTTCTTGCGGACCAGATGGCCACTTCAGTTGCATCGCATTCTGCTAATCCTACCGCTGCAGTTCCTGTCACAGACCTGAAGCCCTTCTTACGGAGGAAACTACGGAACCAGTGGCAACGGCTATGGGACGCGGAAACAAATAATAAGCTCCACGTGATAAAGCCACAGTTAGGATTCTGGCCTTCCGTAACAAAATCACGCCGGACAGATGTCCTATTCTGTCGTCTGAGAATAGGACACACATTTGGCACACATAACTTTTTACTCACCGGAAACGAGCCTCCAACCTGTGGTAGATGCGGGGAGAGGCTGACCGTCCTCCACGTCCTTCTGGAGTGTCGGAAAGTCGAATCTGAAAGAAAGAAACATTTTCCCTTAGCATACCGCCAGCACATCCCCCTTCATCCAGTAATGTTACTAGGCCCAGAACCGCTGTTTGACTCCAGCACAGTCCTGGGCTTCCTGAAAGATGTTGTATTACATGTTATTAGCCCCACACACTCGTAGCGTCTCCTCTGTTTAGAGGATGCCGCTGTGATATCTGTTTCATATAGCACATGCCTCTAGGCCCTTGTGTTTCAAGGGCTCTGGCGAGGCAGTGGTGCTCCAGGTAATTTCACCATCTAATATATTTTCTGTATTGCATCACATCACTCTTTCATGATGGATTTTATTACACATAGAACACGTCATTTGTCATCGACATAATCTTATGACATATAGATTTTACGCACTCTAGAGCGACTATTTTGAAGGCCCCTATACAGCCACTTTACATTAACCCCTTAGAACTCATAATTACATTGCGAACTTAACACTGCCTTGGCGCTCTTTGGTCACACTTGGCCCTTGCGCCAATAAACACTACATATCATCATCATCATCATCAAAGAAACCCCCACACACGCACAAACAGGCCGCGGCGTTCAGAGACCGGCCACGGCGTCCGCCAGTTTGCGCGCGCCGGTGCGATGGATGTCTAGGGGGCCACGGAGCGGCGCTCCCGGTTCCTTAATATAACTCCAGCTGGCGCTCGCCTCCACCGCATCGCGGCCCACGCAACCGGTCGTGGTTACACCCCAAAGCGGGCCTTCGTGCATAGCGTTCGCGGCAAGCGTTTCCCGGTAAACATCACGGTTACATACGCTCCAGTTGCCGGGAAGCGTGAGAAGCAGTCAGGGATCTTTGAATGCTATCGCGTTCTACTCTTAAAGGCGAAGCTTAAGCATCGTCCAAATTTTTTTTAACATCCATTGATTGATTAATTCATTAACTAAAGGTGCCCACAGCATCCCAGCCTTCATTGCTTTCGGGGGATTAAAAAAGGTATGCAATAGACCTGCTTACGTATTGCGGGAACGTGTGTCGTAGTAACGATAATGAACGGCGCGAAGAAAGGCTGGGGCTATTAAGCAGGCGAAATTATTCTACAGTTAAGCCAGTGCGTAAAGTTATTCCCATTGACGGAACAAACGATTACGCTAGCCGCATACGTAATCAGCCACATCGGGCGCGCCATCTCGTGGAGAAAAATTTAACCTGAGAGGACGCAGAGCTATTGTTGTGTTCATCAGCCATCAGCCATCAACCCTTCTAGTCTTCCTAGTTACCGGTGTAATGTATTGGAAACAGCGTTATCATCAACATGTAGTTGGTTTTTTTTTAATCTATGTAACGCTTTCTTTGCCTAGTTCGCCAGTCTTGCATCCGTAATCGTGAACAGTATAGTGCATAAGCACTATGAAACATTACATATGTGAGTGCTGCGGAGCATAAGCCAAGGTCCGCAAACACTGAATGAGATAACACATTGCATGAAAAGAAAACATAGTTGTACACACCGCAGTTACGTATATAGCATTAAATAACCGCTTCACGATAGCTCCACTTCACATAAATTCCAACGTACATGCTCAATCTGATTTTTTTTTCCATAGACAATTAGTAATTCCATGCAATATAGAGAGAAAGAAAACCCTTGTAAACCTAGTTATCACAAGTGAAAGATCTGTTTGGCTTGGTTTTGCAAGCACCATGGACACAGTGTTTCATTACATTAGGCCACAGTCTTTCACACACGTTGCACACGTTGTCGAACGGATTTTCCGTGAAGTCGCATTGAGACCTAGCTGTCGCATTCGAGCTTGTCGCCAGCCAAAAGGCGTGGTTCGTCAAACGTTCGTTGTGGGTGCCGCTACTTATATCCACGGCTTCGTCTCATTCTCCTTGCTCTTGTTCGTGTTGCTGAACGATGACGGCGGTTGCAGTAGCTTCGATCTTGTCACGCTTCCGCACTTGGTAAGCTTCTCGACAACCTGCTAATTTGGCCTCCCTTTGCTCCGGTGTTTCAGCTGGCAACATTGCCATTGCTTGAGATTTCGCAGTCTGCCGTCTAGCTATATCTATTGGATGAGTGGATTCTGACTGTCGCTTGCGCTGAAGTGCACGCATGGACGGCCCAGCCGGCGTGCCATTCATGGCGAGACTGAGCGACCAAGTGCCGGCGAAGCAGCCGTTAACTGCGCGTTTTATAGCCCGGCGTTATATGCGCGCGGGCGAGCATCGCTCGATGCTGTTACGACTTTGCACCGCTGCCACCACTATTACGACTTTGAGGTGGTCCCGTAGCGCTCGTCACCCGTTTCGTGACAGAGCGTTGGTAGCGAAGACTCCGAGTCAGGCGTCGGTGAGAATAACGAAAGGTACTTTATGCACTATATACAGGTCATTATACAGGACAAGAATGGTTCGGCACGGGAGCCGAGAGCTCACAGCAAACGCGACTGTTCCCGCACGGCGACGTCCGGCGAGACTGCAACGCGTGACACATCTCACTCCACTCGAGAGCGGCACTGGGCTCCCGGTGGGTCGGCGGATCCGGTTTTTCCAGGCGGCGGCGTCGCAGCTTATAATTCCCCGAGAAAGCATTGTCACTCAAACGGCCCAATACAAAGCCAGCACTCGACGGTCGTCCGAGATGTCCAACCAGCGACCGCGCTGGCCACCCGGTTTAAAGTTGGCGCGCGTGGTGACCTCCAGGCAAAAGGAGGTACGGCGCCGGGCTGTCTGGCACTTGATTGCACGTTTGGACATGTCGCTCACTTATGCTTCTCCGCAGAACACCGCTGCCTGACGGCTCAACATCTTGACTTGTCAAGGGAGAATTAGGGCACTGTGCCTTTCGGCGCAGCCCCGGGTTTGTCCAAAGGGCGCTCGCAGGATAAATTCTGCATCTTGTAGATTCGGAATCCGGGCTGGTGGTAATGGCACAACAATGCCGGGCGCGTGGGAGTGCGTTGGCCGCGTCCGGTTACGTTGGCTGTGCCAGTGCGTCGAACCATCGGTCGAACTAATAGACGCTGTTGTTCTCGCCAACGTGATGTAACGTGTGCACGCTACGTCGAGCTATATTTAGCCCTTTAGCCCTTGCCTAGTCGCGTGTTACCGAAGTCGCGAGGCTCCGAGTAGTACTTGGCTCATTCTTCTAAATTGCGTGAAAAAACGAGACAACACCAGACAAACTTGAGCGCACTTTCCCTGACATAGCTGGGCGTTTGGCTAAACGCCTGTCTATTGCACATTCACAACCTTACGGCTCGGCCCTATTCTCCTAACGGCAACAGAAAAACAATTCAGAGCCATTCCACTCTGTAAAGGTGGATGAGCAGCGGAGCTGTATATAACTTTAAAGAAAATAGAAGAAAACAACAATACAATACTGCACAAGTATGCACATCTTATGTTTATTTGTATTAACGTTTATCTCGTGACCGCAATAATTATTGCTTTATGGTCGCTATGATGGACGGCCATGATCTCTGTGACGACACTGGAGATATTTTTAGAGAACGTTACGTCTATGCATGACCGATGGCGCGTCGCGGAGACGTTGCATTTGGTGTGACATTGAAGGCCTAACCTGTATGGTGGCGACAGCGATTCCGTGCCCAGTCTGTACGATGACCGCACTAGCTCGAACCACCCGAAACAGCCTTGCTCGGTAACCAAGTCCTGTCTTTATATCCAGGGTGAGGGGGAAGGTATACGCAACTGGATGGCCACCCAATCGGCCATGATCTTGATCCCCGGTCTCCGAGCAGCATGCGGGAGGAGCTTGGCTTTGATCTGAGCCAGACGGCCAGTATGTGGCACATCAAATTTCACCGAAATGCACGCTGCATCGCGCTTGTCGCCTTCCCGGTACTCGACCTCTCGAAGTTCACCGACGGCACAGTACGTGAGTCCGTCCTTCACGTCGACGTTGAACGTGACCCTGTAGGGCTTTCCCCGAACGAGCAGTATCGTATGGGGTAAATTGCCCATTTCGACACGCGTCTTATAGGCCACCGTGGCCTGTGCGCGAGCCCACTCGTTGTCTCACCTGTATCCGAAGTACAGATCAGCGGCTCTAGCCTCGTGTATGTCTCCTACACCTTGTAGGGCTATAGCGGTGTTGAACGCATCGACGTCCTTATTGGAGTAGAAGAGCAGCACAGCCCCGGCCGCAACGAACAAGGCTCGATCGGCGCTGACTAACCGACTCTCGATGGTGCGCAGCTGTTCCGCTTAGAGGGCCCTCCCATCCCCGATTTTCGCGAGCACTGCCGAGAACGCCTCGTCGTATTGACGCACAACCTGCCTCAAAGGGAAGTAGGAGATATGATGCTACTTTGCCTCGGGGCTGAACTCCTTGCTGTGACCGCGTGCGCGCCTAAAGACCTCGTTCGCACGAACCGGAGGCAGTTGTCGCAGATCGCCGCACACTGTGATGTCCAGACCGCCGAACGAGTCGTCGTACTTGAACGTGATCTGTAGGTCGTTTGCCTATAGAGTCATGCCCCCTACAGTGTCATATGCCTCATACCCCTATAAACGCGGCCCACATGATGAACGGTTTTGCACGCGCACACCAAGAGACGTTGGAAACTAGCCTGAGCCAACTCCACTGTAAAAAAAAAAAGAAAAGAAAAAAGAAAGAAAAGCGGGACGTTTTTTCTTCTACTTCCGAATGTTAGGACATGGTCAGATTCTGTGTGATTTCCGCCTACAAAGTGAAACTTTCTCATAGGCGATTCCTCCACGAATCTGGCTGCACAGAGAGAGATACAAATGAGGTATAGGCAGGGAGGCTAACCAGAGTTAAAGCCTCCGGTTTGCTACAATGCACTAAGGGAAGGGAAAGGGAAAGTAAAGAAAGAAAGAGGAGAAAGGCGGGAAAAAAAATAAGGACGGGATCATTATAATCTTTCCAATAGGTCACTGCCACGTAAGAAGGTAAACAAAGCCTTGACCGACTTTTGGTGCGACGACAGTTCATACGAATCTGGATGGAAAGTCTGAAGCTGTGGTACTTGTAAAAACTAGAATTTTAGTTTACTCGTCAGTTTTCTGAATAACGTATTCGATATTAGCGAAATAGAGAACAATCCAAACGGCATTTTCGAGCTCCGTGCTCCCTGAACGCGATGATATGATCTCGACCGGGTGATGCTGTTCTTCACCGCAGGAATCAGGAAACTACGACGAAGCCGGGCATCGGGATGGTGAAAAAAAAGTAGAAACGATTGTATTCACTTCATTAATACATGGCGGTGACTCTCATCCGAGTCTCGAGTGGTTCTGATTAACACGGGGGCCAGGACGGCCTTAAATAATCCCTTGCGGTCTTGTGGTCGTCGCCGTCTTCTTCAGGAGCCCCTGGAAGTAGGTTCTATCGGCGACAACCTCTTGCCCTTCGGATTTTCTTTCCTTCGCCTTTCCCTTTGTGTCAGCTCGAGTAAAAAGGGGCGGCGCTATTTCGGAGAAGAGGGCCATTATGTTGACATGGGGATGCCCGCTTGAACGCTTCCCACACCTGACAGGCTGTTGTCGTCCAGGCTTACCGGCTTACCATCACAGCCTTTTTGGGACGAGGCAAATCATCTTGGCATGGGAGCGTACGCCTGAATGTCTCTCACACCCGACAGGTCAATCATTACAGCGGTTAAACGAGAATATGATTAGGGCCGTCGGCGCGTTAAAAGCGGATAAAGCAAAAATTGTATCAGGTCGTGTATCTATTTTTCACGGGTAATACCTATGTTATCTTTATGCGCAGTAACAGTTGAGACAAATATAACAAAGCGCTCGCACACGCTTGGGTCACAGAAGTGCATGACGGCATTTCGAAGCATTCAGATTTATCTAACTTTGCCATTTTTTGCCTAAATATGCTGATGGCAATAAAAAATGTACCTGCTGCCACTCGCTACAGTATCAATGTGGTTTTCGAAATTCAAAATAAATTTTGAGGAGTGCAGATATTCTGGCTAGCCGAAAATAAAATAAAAAGACGAAAGCTTAGAAACTAATCTTGTTGGGCTTGCGCCTGCGGCTTAGAAATCTGAGCAGCTTTCCATTATCGTCATATAGGTGCTTATCGCACGATCCATTCTAAAGCTCTGCTGCTTGCCTTATAAAACAAAGCACAGCAATTGAAATGCTATTTGCGTGGCAACCATAGTGTATACCTACTTTCGAACCCGGCATAAATTTGAGATCATCGAATGACGGCAAAAACAGACAAGAAACAAGCAAACAAACTGACAAAAAGAATTTTTTTTCTTATGCCAATCAACATTTGCATTTACGCGTGAGACGCTTTTACCAACTGAGCTATCGTAGCGCCAATTTCCCATCCACTTTCTGGGGTATTTATGTTTGTCAAGAATATCGTTTTGGCGCTGGCTTTTTAATTCTTTCCTTTTCTCCATAACCTTAGCAAAAAAGAAAGCAAGCGCAATATCAAGAACATTTGCAGCCATATATAGGCACTTCGACCGATATATTTATTTTATTTTATTTGTTCGATGATATATTAAATGTTCTCAACTTTCGTCACCAGGTTTCCCACATTTAATTGTATGATGAATACACAGAAATCACATGAAAATATGAACAAATAAATGCGTTCGCGCACACATATACACAATGACGAGTACTTGCATCAGTGCACTTGAATCTATAGGCAATGCATAAACTTCGCTTTTGCCTAAATATGTCTTCAGGGTCAAGTGCTCCGGATCTGTCTAGGCCTGCCTCAGAGTGCTTCAACAGTTGCTACGATAGCAATCGCTAGAGATCACCCTGTCAAGACGCACATTGAAATTGAAGTACTCAGCACCCATATAAGGCATCTAGCCAGGACACCTCGTCACCATTTAGCCTCTCTACCAGCGGACAGACCAAACTCATCTTTCAGCCAAACGATAACTGCATATGATGAATCATTGCCAGCTTGCTTCACTCCGGATGCGAGACCTTCGATCCCTCCATGGTGCCTCGCTCAGGCAAAAATCAACCTCGCAATATCTGGTATCTCGAAAAAAGCTGATCTGTCATCACCAGCCCTCAGACAGCTCACGCTACTATATTTGTACGAGAACTACCGAGACCTACCGGCCCCTGCTCTAAAACAGCTGAGCTTACTTCTTCTTCATGAAAAGTACAGCAACCACGTGCACATCTATACCGACGGATCGGCTACGTCGTGCAGTTCTGGTGGTGCCGTGGTTATACCAACGCGAGGAATGACACTGCGGTTCAAGACATCGCATGTCACGACCTCAACGGCGGCAGAACTAACGGCCCTGCGTCGAGCACTGGAATTCATTGATTCGGAAAGACCCAGAAAATGGGCTGTGTTCTGTGATTCAAAACCGGCATTACAATGCACGCAGTCAGTTCTACGACACGGATGTCATGACCAATTTACATACGAAGCCGTGAAACTTCACCATGATGTCCAACAAAAAGGCCACGAAGTCGTTTTTCAGTGGGTACCTGGCCACTGTGGAATCAGTGGCAATGATTCCGCCGATAACGCTGCTCGCACAGCTCATCAAGAAGAGCACAGCGTTCCGATTCCGCTTTCGAGGACTGACGCTGCAAGGCAGCTTCGACACCTGGCACGTAGCCTCACAGTGACCGAGTGGAACTCGCAAAACTTACGACTGACATGACTACATCGACTAAACCCCTCCCTGCAGCTCCGACCTCCACCCGGACTTCCTCGAAGTGAAGCTACGCTTCTCTGTCGCCTTTGGTTAGGAGTGGCCTTCACAAAGGCATACTCTACATTAATTGGAGTGACTGACAGTGCAGCATGCGAGGTCTGTGGCACCGAAGAAAACATCGACCACCTGCTGTGCCACTGTCCAAGATATGGCCTAGAGAGACAAGAACTTGCCAAAGCTTTCAAAAAACTGGACAATCGGCCGCTTTCTGTGCAGGCGCTGCTGGAACACCGCCCCCATCGCCCGTCGGCCCATAAAGCGGTGAAGGCGCTTTTGTGTTTCTTAAGGACGACGGGTTTGTGTGACCACCTGTGACTATTAAGGCAATTTCTGTAAAACCACACGCGTCAGCGAACTTGCCGCAATTTCCTTCTTTCCTTCCCTCCTCTCTCTCCCTGTGATCTTTGCTTTCCCCTTTCCCATTCCCGCGGTGTAGGGTAGCCAACCGGACGTTATTCTGGTTAACCTCCCTGCCTTCTTCTTTTCTCTTTCCTCCTCCTACCGTGATTCTACGCATATTTACACTGGTGGATCTGTCCTTCCAAGCAGCTCCGCGGCGGCAATCGTCATACCAGCGAAAGCTACAACAATTAAATTTAAGACGACCCACGCGACAACATCGACCGCAGCAGAGCTCGCAGCGCTCTTTACTGCCCTTCATCACATTGGTGATAAACCGCCACACAAGTGGACAATATTCTGCTATTCGAAGGCGGCAGTGCAGTCTCTGCTGTCACCTTTACGACGCGGACCGCACGAACAACTAATATTCCATATTACAGAGACGTTACACCATATAAGTGATGCAGGCCATGAAATAACCTTCCAGTGGCTTCCAAGTCATTGCGGGATTATCGGCAATGAACGGGCGGATCACGCTGCCTGCTCAGCCCATACTGAGGAGCGCGACGTCCCAATTCCTCTTTCTAGAACTGACGCGGCACAAAAGCTCCGCCTACGGAGTGGAATGAGCCACATTTAAGAAATATGCGACTGTACTCACTTGATCCCACACTAAGTTTTTGGGCGCCATCACAGCTTCGCCGTAGAGACGCCACGCTTTTATATCGACTTTGGTTGGGCGTTGCCTTTACCAAAGCCTATGCATTCCGCATAGGGACGACGGACACCCCAACCTGTTACCACTGCGGCCTTGAAGAAGCAATTGGCCATATCTTGTGCGCCTGCCCGCAGTACAGTCCACAGAGGGCATGCCTTCGCCACGAACTTGACCAACTGAACGACCAACCACTATCAGAAAAAGAATTCTACAACATCGAAAGGACCTACCGTCACAGAAGAAGGCCGTGCAAGCGCTACTGCGCTTTTTGCGATCTACCGGCCTGTGTGAATGACTTTAACTGGAACGCCTTTTGTGTGTGTGTCTCCATGTGGGCGCGTTCCTTTTTGTTCCCCTTTTTTTAGCGTTTTCCCCTCTGCCATCTTTCTAACCCCTATCCCCCATCCCCAGTGTCGGGTAGCAAACCCGAGACTCATATCTGGTTAACCTCCCTGCCTTTCCTCTTAATACTCTCTCTCTCTCTCTCTCTCTCTCTCTCTCTCTCTCGCGCGCGCGCGAGCGCGCGCGCTTTTCCCGCCTGCGATTCCGTTATCACGGCAAACATTAGCGTTAGCAGCTATGGCACAGAATGTGCAGTAGTTTGGAGCGTTCGAGAATGACAACGCACGATGTTCCCGCGTTCATCAAAGCTATGCTTTAAGCGTGTTAGACAACTGTTCATCCATTGAGGAGGAGTGTGTTCTTCTAATCCATCGATACACGAAATGATGAGAAACTGATCTAGTGGAAACAGTCAAACGGAGGGGCCAGATTATGCAAGAGGCTCTTTGATTTGTTTGACATCATGCGACCAGGTACTGTACAGCAAGTGGTTTTGTCGCCGGCATTGTTAGCATAGAAGAGCAAAAAAAAATTGGAGGACGCTTAAGCTTCGCCTTCAAGAGTGGGACGCGACAGCGTTCCCGTCGACCCGCCAAGGGGTATAAGACAATGCGCTACGGCACAGCGATCACTTACGATGCGCCCCGCATCGGACTTAGCGCCCACCTATCACGCGGTGAGCGTCGAGCAACGCAGCGTTCGGCGCGGCAACGAAACGTGCGCCTGAGCGAACGGAACGAACCAAAGAACTCGGTGTCTCGGAGGGGAAACGATCTACGCCAGCAAAACGTCGTGATCGGCACGGGCAGAGAGATAGATAGTGATCTAAACCGGGAGCACGGCGAAGCGTCGTCAGGGGAGAGGGAGTCCCGCGACGCGCCTGGCAGCGGTCCCAATGCGCGCGCGGTGCGCCTCCTATCGGGGCAGCGCCGTACATTGAGAGGAGGGGGTCTTCTGTGTTTGCCGCAAGATGGCTCTGCGTGTGCGGAAAGCGTAGAAGAAATGCAGCGGAAACGCACTTCGCAACTCGTGTAATTGTGACTTCTGTACGTTACACGGTCATAATTACCGATATACACCGCAGTATAACTTTCCACGGCTCGTTTCGAAGGCAACACCGCATTCACTAGAGGCGCGTTTGCACCGCTTGGAAGCATCGAACTCGTGGCTGAGTGGTAGCGTCTCCGTCTCACACTCCGGAGACCCTGGTTCGATTCCCACCGGGCCAATCTTGGAAGTTGCTTTTTATTTATGAAGCGCCTGCCATGATTTATCGCTCACGGTCAACGCCGCAAACGCCGACGCCGACGACACCGGCTTTTCTGCGACACGAGCTCCTTAACGCTATCGCGTTAAAAACTAAGGGCAAAAATCACTACGTACAACGGTACACAGTCATGATTGCAGGAACATATCACGCAGATTTTTTGCGGAACAAGTGAGTACATCGATATTGCATCTGGTGAGATCATTGAGTAAACTGGGCAGCCCGTGGCATAACATTTACTGGCCATAATTAGTCCGAAGTTGAGGAACACACCAAGTCTCAGGAGCTGGAGTTGTGTAGGGGGTTTCTCGTTTTGTGAGATTAGCGAGAGAGCTGAGGGCGCCAATATTTTTCTCATATCTTCTGTAGGTTGACAACAAGCGCAGGTTTTTTAGGGCAGGCAATTTAAGGGTACTAAGCGCGCTGAAAAGAAGAGTGGAATGAAAATCACGAGGCTTATTACAAATGACACGAAGAAATTTCTTCTGGATTACAAACAGCTTGTGAATATTTGTGGCTGAAGTTGTCCCCTATACGAGGCAGCAGTAATTTAGGTGACTGAAAAAAAGTGAGTTATAAATCACCAATTTCACGGATTGCGGCAGGTATCTAAGGGAATAGGCAACACCCAAAACCTGTGACAGTTTGCCGGTGAGGAAATCTATATGAGAGCGCCGTGTCATATCATGATCAAAGTGCACACCCAGACATTTGATTGATTGGAGAACTTCAATAGTACTGGAGTTAAGCACAATATCTCCAGGTAGCACGACATTCATATTTCTTGTATGAAAGAGCAAGGCTTTGGTTTTTGCGGAGTTGATTGTGAGACCATTTTCAAGAGACCACTGGTGTACTTTAGAGAGCACACTGTTAACACGTAAGACCAGTTCATCCAGAACTTTGGATGAAAAAAGAAGTGTGGTGACATCGGCATACATAATGTACGTTGCGCCAGAATCAATGTTAATAAAGTCAGTGACGAAAATATTGAACAAGAGAGGGTCCAAGATGCTTCCTTGTGGGACACCTACATGAACAGGAAGGACACTGGATGATAATCCATTTACATGCACAAATTGCTTTCTCTGATGCAAATAAGATTCAAGTAACCTGAGAGCAATGCCACGGATGCCATAATAAGTTAGTTTATGAAACAGAAGTTTATGATCAATAGAATCGAAGGCTTTAGATAAGTCGACAAAAACACCTAAGGTTAATAAACGTGCCTCAAAATTTTCAAGGATTAGTTCTCTCAAGTGGATACGTCTTGCAAGCGCACTAGCTACAATTCGTACATTGCAAGTATTGTTTTTTTATTATTTAATTGTTTGATTCAATTTCTTGTGATAGTAATGTACCCCAACCGAATAATCTACCTCAAGGACTAGAATTACGCTATCGGCCGCAGGCATTCTTTTTTTTTTAATTCTGGAAGACTTCAAGTTGATCGCCTATTCTCTATTGTCATCATGACTCCTAACAGTAGTATTTTTTCTGTCTCATCCTCAAGTTGACCTCCCGATCGACTTCCTCAAAAAATTGTCCTCTTTATGTTCAACACTTGCACATACGAAAGTGACAGCTGCGCTTCGTGATCCACAAACTGTGGCCTTAAGTAATTGTAACACCAGTGCTGGTTTTGGTCATTTTTATCTGGCTTGAGGCAATACTTACCTATGTATAATCTACATCAAGAAATTATAGGTAAGTGTGGTACTAGGCATCGCATTGTAACATATGAAAATTACGCCTGAGATCACAGTTCTCTAAATTGAGCCGTTATATTTTGTTCCAATCAACATACCTGTTGACGCGTAGAAAAAAAAAACTTGGAGGACGCTTAAGCTTCGCCTTTAAAAGTGGAACGCGATAGCATTCAAAGATACCTGACTGCTTCTCAGGCTACCCGGTAAAGGCAGCTAATGTAACCGAAATGCTTACCGAGAAACACTGGCGGCGAACGCTATATGCACGAACGCGAGCTTTCTGGTAGAAACGCGGCCTCTTGCGTGGGCCAATCCCGGAGGTAGTGTGCAGCCGCGCCAGAAAGATTACATAATTTTCAGGTTTCTGTTATCGTTCCACACTTCTAATATCTAAGTCTGAGAAGTTCTAACATAAAAGGCATGCGCTGTCAGTGTTTTGTTTCATGAGATCTGTTTGTCGGCTGTCATTCTCGAAATTTCGACGGATAACTTTATCAAGAATGTAAGACAAGGTATGAGCAATGTGATAGAATGGTGTGGCAATATAACCCGCACATACCACATGTCCTATAGCAAGGTGTGGCATATACATATACCTAAATATATACGGAAATTTTCGCTCGCGGGCAACTCCGCCGTCGCCAATGCCGACACCGGATTTTCTGCGACAGGGGGCCTTAACGCTGTCGTGTTAAATTAATCAGATATCAAAGCGAGCATCGCAATCACATAAGGTAGCGTCTTGGCTCATGCCAGCGATGGGCTGAGAGAAACGTAGACCCTACTTGTTTCACACAGACGCTGTACTGTAATTGCCATATTAACAGGCGTAAGGAATGTCGTCATACGAAAAGATTTCCCCGAAGACACTAAAATAACATGCTCGTTAAGTTGTCAGTGTTGCCTGAAACAAGTGCTTCCTTTCTTCGGAAGGACAGGACACTCTGAAGAATTGTCACTTCGTGATCGCGCTACAGCGCAAGCAGTCGAACTGCATACCTGGTTATACACACGTCACTGGCACAAAAAGCAATTCGTGCTCTAGTACACTACTTGAAGCGCGCCGATTTAAGAGAGCGCCTATAGTGTCGCTGTGCATCAACCCACGTGTACTCGGCGCTTACTCTCTCCCTCTTTTCCTCTTTCTATACCCATTTCCCTAACGCCCAGTGTAGGGTAGCAAACCGCGCGCTCGTCTGGTTGACTTCCCTGCCTTTCCGCTCGTTGCTCTCTCTCTCTCTCTCTCTGGTCCGATAACTACAATGGCGGATAGCGTTACAGCAGCCTTGCGTTATCCACTTCTACTCTGAATTCAAAAGAGTTCGGAGGCGGTTACGTATATAGAGGAACATAGTATTTTTTAGTCAGAATACTCTGCGCAATGTTATAGCTCGAAAACTAGAGACACTAATATATACGGGGTAGGCAGCTCTACCTAAACGTTGGATAAATGCTTATCAAAACCACTGTGCATAAATCCATCAAGTTTTTCAACATGCTCGTGAAGAACTAGTGCACCCTCAATTGCTATTAATAACATTTCACTTAACTGCGAGAATCAGCAGGTTAGCACACAACAGGTGCAAAGCTGGAGCCTCTTTCAGCATTTGCAAAGAAGGAGCCTGCCGATATTTACATCCGTACTACCCGTCGAAGCGTTCGGAATAGTCAGCACAGTATTCTTTTCCACAAATTTACTGCTTTCTATTAGTTCTTGTTAGAACGACTGGCTACTATCGCTTACAAAGGCTTGTTTTGACTTGTCAGGATTTGTTTCGGAGCAGACCAAGGAACACCGAAAACAAAAACTAAATATGAAACTTAATGGGTTTCGGAATGCGCCTATTTATACACACGCGAAACTCCAGCTGTACAACGGCAGCAATACATTTTTTTTTACATTGCGAATTATTATTGTCATTGTCAAATACAATTCTTCCATGCGTGCCGCCGCAATACAGAAGGTCGTGGATAAATGGGGAAAACATGCTTAAGTTAGAAAACCATAAAAAGAAAAATATGACTGCGTTCCCATCTATCGAGCGACTCCGTTACCCTTAACGTCGGCTTTACTCCACAGAACTGAACAGGTCTAGATGTTTGCTCGACTATTCACTTCTGGAGAGAGAGTGAGAGAGGAACGGCGAGGAGGTTAACTAAAAGACAGGTTTCAGGTCAGCTACACTGCACTCGTTTAAGGGGAAGTGAGCTACAAAGTTGACAGCCAATATAATAAAAGGCAACGGGCGCTTTGTCATAATTGCGCCCGCGCGCTCACTGCATCCTTCTTTGGCTCGCGAAGAGAATCGAGAATCGTCTCGACAACGCGGATTGTTCGCCACAGCGTCGTTCGTGGTCTGGTCGACACGTGACCGACGCTCGCAACGCAGGGAGACAGTCGTACGCCTAACTGCCGGATTTGTCGCAGGGGCTTCCCGACCGTTGCGGGGAGCAAGCGCTCCGCTCGCTGTGCAGCACCAGCTCCCGCCTATCGCCCAACGAAGTCTGGCGCGCGGAGACGCAGGCGCCGGTGCATACGCACGGCAACCGGTTCGAGCCGGTGCTGTCACGCTCACTTGCGCGTGATCCCATTGTTGTGCATAGCGGCCTTGTTTGTTCATCGCCTTTCTCTTCTTTTGAAGCCCCAAGCGCTCCCGCAGTCCTTATGCAGCCGCAAATCGCCTATGGCGGTGACCCGCTTTCCGTAACCGCTCACCCACCCTTCTCCACCTCCTCTCTGGGCGCGCCTCGAGTGCAATGAGAGAAAACGGGAACCAGTCCTTTTGTGCGGGAAGGAAGAGAAATAGAGAAGCCTTGGGCAAGTTGAAAAACACGCTTGCAGCCAGCCTGGGCAAAGGCGTGAACGAAGGAAAGCGAGACAAAGCCGATACTCGCAGCTGCGAGGCCGATTATCGCCTACATCCGGGTAACCAGCTGTCTAATGTCTATGGCCTGGAGTGTTGCGCAACGCTCCGGGCGAACAATGAACCCTACGGCAGGGTCGCTCAAGTGTAGGGAGTACATTCATTCGAGTTGCAACGTAGTGATCATAAGTATACCGTGATCATAAGCTTTCCGTGAAATCTTGCTTGTCTACTGCGGAAACCACGAACGTTGCGATACCGCTCCTGTTCCTCAGAGTCCTCAACCACAAAAAAATCCCCTCGTTCTCGTAACAGCCTTTATTACATCGGCGTTCATGTCTTATTTTTCGGTGGTTTCAGGCGGCATGCTAGCGGTTTCGAAGGACGCGGACGAAGAAGCAGAAGTGCTTGTCGCGTGAACTTTCGGCACCCTCTCAGTTGCTACCGACCTCTCGGAGATGTCTAACTTTGTTTAATGTAACCAGCTTCGTGATGCAACACGCTTTTCAACTCATTGGTTTGGACAATAACTTACCGTGATACTTAGGATTATAGGTGATTAACCTATGTTGCGCGTTCGAGATTCAGTTAGGTGGCCAATGATCCGGAGCCTATTGCCGTACGCATTTAATATTTATTCCAGCACTGCAACATTATAAACGAGTAACAGATCCTAGTAAACTCCGCTGCCTTTCTTTTCTTTTGCCCCACTCTCCTCCGCGCGCAAGACATCGTTGCCTCAAATTGTGCTTATCCACCGCGTTCTAATGTATGAAGTTAAGGAAATTAGGAAAACAATTGTCCGGCTGATTTGGGTGACCTTCTAAAATCACCAACCAATACGCAGAAAAAAACTGTGCATGACTTGGCTCCGTTTACCCCCTTCTCCCCTATTTCCTCCGGCTTTCCCATCATTTAGAATACTAGGCAGTCTTGTGGAATCACCTCCTAGCTTCTGCAAATTATCCAGAGCACTGAAATTTTGCCAGCTTGCATTTCGAGGCGTACAAAATCTCTTTTCACAATTCCAAGCTAATATACCCAGCGGTTGTATCGCGGTGGCTTTGTGACGCGACTGGCCGCTCGAAGCACATTGCGTGTGTTCGCGGGCTTTTTTCACGCTCGTAAAAACGCTTTTATGTAGCACGTATTAAACCGTAGAAAGCTGCATCGGAAGTTTTTCATCTTGCTCTATAATTTTTTATTGACACTTTTCATCTAACTATAATATTTGAGAAATTTATTACTTAATTAGGACTAAATATGTAATTAGGCGGAATGCAAAAAGGAATCTTGGTTCTGTCCAGGAATCTTGGCTGTGTTCACATTACCTTGGTTCTCTCCAGCTACGTGGCATTTGCATATATCTTTAAATCTTGGTCCGGGATAGTTCGCACACTCTGTATAGTACTGGAGGGCGGGCATTTCCCTATCTTTAAATCTTGGTGCGGGATAGTTCGGACACCCTGTATAGTGAAATGGAGGGCGGGGTGACACAAGAAAGGTAGACATAGTTACCATGAATGAAAATACCGTATGTAACCGATATGTACAAACGTTTAGCGCAGTGTTATTATTCACGTACGGAGTATAAACGAGGAATGTGCATCTCACGATGACCATCGAGGTTAATGCGATTACCATTCAAGCAGTGCAGCGATGCATCGCATGCACGACACACTACTTCCGGGTTCGGCCTACCTTACTGCTGTGAAATTTGTTCACAAGGGTGAGCCATGGCTATGAGGACACACCACTGTATGACGACGACGCAGTCATCACGGTGGAATGACGAAGGAACGACACCCATGGATCGATGAAGAAGGTATGACTACGACGACCTGACGACAATGGGCTGACGATTCTGAAATGATGACAGTAGTACAACGACTCGTGTTGTATCCATTGTATCCCTTTGTATCCATTGCATCCATTGTATCCCATTGTCGCCGCTCACGACGACAATGGGATGACGGTGACTGCATGGGGACGATGACGTAACAATGACGTAACGACGACGTAACGACGACGTAACGACGACAACATGACGAGAGTCGTAGGACGAAGCTGGAACGACCACGAGCACATACGTAGTGGCCCGAGCTAGTACACAAGCAGGGGTTGCTGGGTCGCGATTAGAGGCTACATAGGCAGGCTCAATGTACCTGCAGTAGGCAAAGATTTCCAATCTCATTAAAGACAGCTTCAACTGTAAGAAGTTAAATCGCATGCAACTGCCAATTTCTGCGCAAGATACCTTCAAGGCGCAATATATAGGAGCCACTTATCAGTCAGATTTAGCGAACTATGAATTCGGGCCGGATGAGAATGTAACGGCAATTCAGCACAATTACGGCGCCGTTAGCAGACGTGTACAACTGGCGAATGCTTAAAAAACGCCACCAAGCGTTTTTCGCTGCGAAGCACGGACAGCGCCTCACAGTGAACATAGACATCACACAGCGCATGACGCGGCGACTTTGAAGGTCCAACTCCACCATCACGTGGTTCGCAAAAACGGAAACCACGGTAGTAAAGAGTGTGACCGCGCCAAATCACTGGAAGCAATCGGTTTGCCAAAATGTGTCATGCATTAGCTAAAAGCTTTCTTTCAGTGAAATAAAAGCTACTAGGCGGATGCTAAGCTGCCACACTAACCTCGAGTTAACAATACCAGCTTTGTTGTTATCGTCAAAACTTGTTATCTCGCGGAAAATTTCTAACTCACGGAATCCTCCACAGGGCGGGAGGCACCGGTTCCACAACACAAGAATATCTCCGCCATCACGCCGACGCAAACACGACAGTGTGGCAGTGAAGTTAAAGATTAGATGTTTTGTTCTTATCCAATTCTTGCCTACAAAGCAGCAAAGAACAGCAACGAAATTAACCGGATGAAATAAGGATGCACCATCGTACTTTTTTTTTTGCTTATTTATAAATTTTTTCCCCAATCTACAGATTGCAGAGATGTTGATTTCGTATGATGAACACCAGACGTCGTTGGTGATAGAAAAACGAGCGGAGGCCACTGCTATCGCACAGTGGCCTTTAAGGGAGCAGCAACCACATTATTCCTCTTCGAGGGACTCGAATACTTCGACGTCTCTCTCTGCCGTCGTCGACAGAGTGAAGCACCCGACACACGCAGCAAAAGCACGCCACTTGTCGTTAGCGGCTGCTTTTCTTTCACTGAGACTTCAAGGCGCGCTCCCGATAGCTATGCGCATATATCACCGTTTTGAAGGGTTACACGAGTGTGTCGGTGACAAACGCGGAACCGAAGTGTTTTGCGCCGGAGTGATCGCGAGTGGCGTAGCCGAAGGTCATCTCCGCCAGCCGGCGTTGATCGGCTCCTCTCAGACAAGACGCGCGCGGCTCCCTTTACTATGGAGTCGCTGTTCGCCGCGTGTGTGCTCAAGATCTCGAGTTAAGCGAGGCCGCCGCGGTTTGCAGTCAGTGTTATTTATCAGCTGGCCTAGAGAACGCCTCCCCCCGTCGCGACGGATGCGCAGGCCAAGCCACTCTCTGTCTCGCTTGTCGATGATGAGCCCGCGTTGCTGATCGCCGCAGAGCGCTGCGGCGGAATCTGCTCCTCTTCCCGCGCGACGGGAGATCGAGTTTTACGCGTCCACCCGCAACTCCGGACGCCACAGTCAACGACCGGCCCTAGGCGGGTCTTCTTCACTGCATTCGGCGCACCACAGAAGCAGTGGAAGCTACCGCTGCTGCTGCAGCTATCTCGCTGTAGAACCAGAGGCACGTCGACAGCTCCCGGCTCCACGCACGCGGAATACGATAGCCTCCAGCGACTCCGTGAGCGCCAGCAAGCGGGCCTCACCGCCGATATCGGAGAAAAGACACCAACGGAAGAGAAAAGGGCGCAACACGTGGTTTCTTTATTTCTTTCTCTCTCATCAGAAGCCGCGCCTACTTCTGCGCCTCCCCTGACTTGGCCTCGGCCAGGAAGGAAACCCGACACAAGTAACGAAAAAAAAAAGCAGCGACCTGCGGAAGGAAAGAGACCGCGTGTATACGCCGATCGGCAGCGCGAACTCTTTTCTTTGTTTCCTCGGCTCGTAACACGCCTCGAACGTTCGACGCGGCGAGGGAGCTGCTGCGGCACTTGTGGCGTGTGTTTTGGGGCGGTGTGGCAGCGCTGTGCAACAAGGCGAGCGAGCAGGCGTTTGTGCGCGGAGCGAGCGTGAGGCGGCTCTTTCGGGTGGGTGGCCCGCGTGGAGACCACGCGTCAACGTGACTAACGGAACCTGTCAAAGCCTCGAGGACCCGCGGAGAGAAGGGCGAGCGTGGTTCAACGGGAGAACGCGACAGTTTTCTGGGCGGTTTCCCAAGAGAAAGCCCCGCACGGACTCACCTCCCACTCGGAACTTGCGCGTGAGTGTCTTGAGCGTGCGCGAGGACAAAATACTTGACAGTCGGAGTTGGTCGCCTGCCGAAGACAGATCGTGCGTTGATCTTGCGACACGGTGGATAAGCGCTGGCGTTGGTCGCGCTACTAATTTGATTAGCAAGAATCTCGTGAGATACGGTGCGCGGCCGCTTCTTCGTGCTGGGAATCCTGCGACGCTTCGTTGTCTCGGAGAGCTCATCGCCGAAACACTGTTGACGCTTCGGGAGTGCGTGTGTGCTGCGCCGAGCCATCTTTGCCGAGAATCGGGAAGGCACGACATCACTCGACACCTAGCGTGCGTCGTCCCGTTTTTTGTCGCTACTAACGTGGTAGTGAGTGAACCTTCTCATCAACGGAATTGTGTGACTGCCGTTGGTCTCTGCAACGCCTTGGTTTGACGTGTGAGGATCTCCCCGTCTAGTCTGACAAAGCAAGATGAGACCACCTCGTCGCAGGACCGGAAGCTGGAATGAGTACGAACTGCTGTTGGAAGATGACCGTGAGTAGTTACGCTGCCTAAGGTGGCTTTGGGAATTCTCAGATGAGACAAATAAGACACCTGCTGTCTTCTTTTTTTTCTTGGGGGGGGGGGGGAGATAATCAAAAGTGGGAAGGGGGATGTAAGCGACAGGGCAATACAATGGTGGTTTCATCTATATATACTTAGAGCCTGCGTCGCATTACAACACGCTAACCACTTTTCTTTGCAGAAATGAATTTCACTGTTTCAACAACTCGCTCATTTTATTGTAAAGTCTGTTTATATTCGCCGAACGCACACATCCCCAGCGGCGAACGTGCGAGCTCGAGGTCGTGCACCTTGGAGTACATTGTTACGGTCTCGGTCGCATGTGCTTCAATTGTTCTCGTCTTGGTTGATGTACAATGGCTCTACAGATGTTATAAAATAACATCTGTAGAGCCAACGATGCGATGTTTTGAGCACCTGAACACTTATCTGTCGTTTCCCACGTCCTTCTGCCGCCAAGTAAGACCACAACAACAATCGACAAGACGAAGTTTAAGTTGTTTCATTTCTTTCTTTTTTTTTCTTTCTTTCTTTTTTTTCGGTGACCATATATTATAGCTGGTTCAATATTTCAAATTTATTCATGTTTTGTCACCCCTCCCAACGCATTGAGTGCCCGCATTTTCTTACGACACACGCATATAAATTTTTATTATATATGTACCAACAAGATGACTATATAACTCATGAGTATATCATCAAAACTGAATGCTGGAACAGCAGTTTGTGTAGTTCCATCTTAACAAAAAACCAGCACGAAAGAGAGGGGCTGGAATTTTAAAACAATATAGCCTGAAAATTGACATTAGCGACTAGTATTCATTCAATATCGTTCTTAAATGACAAAATTCTAATTAAGTGTCCTTTTCTTTTTACCTACTGCCGCACGATTCATGGCCGGTCCCCCGCAGTTAGTTGAGCCATATCCGTAGGCACCAAACCCAGCCGAAGCGGCGACCAGCGCCCGCCTTTGTCGTAGCTTTGCTCGCCTAAGTCTATTTCGCGCTCGTTTTTTGTTAAGCCGGACCCACAACTTTGCTCTAAAGCTCTGCATGTCGGACGCGCTGTCATGTTATATACATGTTTAGTAGCCTTTTTGCTGACTTTTTCTTCTCGCATTTACTTAGATATCTCATCGAATAATATATGCAGTCTTAGCACACTTTTCGCGGCTAGCTGCCGTCGTGTATCTAGGCGGTTCAGCAAGCAGCGAACAATGAGTTAACGTTGCCTCGACACGCTGTTCGCAGCCAGCACCCACGCTGAACGCGCGCGTCTGTAACACCGCTTATAAATGTTTGTACCCCGCGCCGTCACCATTAGCAGTTCGTGTGACATTTCCTGACGTTCCCAAGCTTCACAGCTGCAGGGTTGTTTTGCTGTCAAGCACGATAACTTTTTTTTTTCTTCATAACCTGCGAACTGTCAGGTAGTTTCGCTACTGAAAGCTCGGCTGTCGGAATAAATACAACTAAGTAAAAACCAGGAAATATATATATATATATATATATATATATATATATATATATATATAGCTGTCGAAACTGTTAAAACTGTTAGCTGTCGAGCTGTCGAAACTGTTAATGCAATGAGACCGGAAAGAGAGACAGGGAGGTCAACCAGACAAGCGTCCGGTTTACTACCCTACACTGGGAGAATAGAGAGAGAGGGAGTACTGGGCGCACGTGGGACGATCGCACAGCAAAAAAAAAGTAGGAGATGGTGTAGCAGCGCCGCTCTTTTGCTCTCTGCACTCGAAAGGTCCAGAAATTAACTCTCTAACAATCTATGTTTGGGCATGTTAATATTTCAAATGTTCGGGCCTCACTCCAATGCTGATTCAGATTTCATTTCTATATCTGGGTATCTTTACAGTTTAGCTGTTCAAGCAGCGAAATTATTTAATCGAATCGAAAATGAATACTTTAGAAAGTCAATCTTCGATTATCGAATCTAATACCCAATATCCCACTATCGCTTTCTAAACAAAGGTAAGTGTAAAGGTCTGCGAAGTCCAGTTGGCCAAAAAAAAAAAAAGATGGAAAAGGACTCATTTACGTTATGTAATAAATAGATTGCCTTTATCGGATTTAGGTCAGGTCAAGTGACAGCTTCTAAATGCCATGTCTTGCGTGCCATGCCGTGCATATAGTGATATATAGATGGAGGTAAAGAATGGACCACGGCGTCATCCCCACCACGAAGTGCTCACCTAGTGGCCCAAGCTAGTAGAGGGTTTGGGTCACTGGGTCGGCGTTAGAGGCTGCATAGATATACAGAGTCGAAATGCCTGAAGTAGGCGAAGAATGCTTCGCATTAAAATGAAGCGGACCCGCCAAGGCAGCTAGCTCACTGGGTATGGCGTTGCGGTGCTCACTTAGAGGTCGTGGGTTGGATGCCCGCAGCGGCGGCCGCATTTCTATAGGGTCCAAATGCCAAAGCGCTCGTGTACAACTCTGGGTGCAACTCAAAGCACCCCAGGTGGTTAAAAATTAATCGGGAGTCCCCCATCACGACGTTCATAATAATCAAAACCGGGTTTTGGCACTCCCAAATTATAGAAGGAAGAAAGAAAGAAAGAAAGAGAAAAAGAAAGAAGAAGAAGAAGAAGAAGAAGAAGAAGCGATAATATGAAAGTATGCGGTGCACCAATGACTATGACGACACTCCATGACTTTCTAACCACTAACATCGCTCTTTCTCCCCGTAGACAGGAACAACTGACTGTTGTTATCCCTTACCGTATTCTAGCAGTAAAGAATGTTCAACAACTTCAAATAGTGAATTCTTGAATTGAATGCGAATCGAATAGCAAGGACTATTCTATTTGTATTCAAACTATGGAATATTCGCACAACCTTCCTTAATAAGGGGGGAAAAACGAGTGCTCCAATGCGTGTAAATTTCGGTCGCCAGTGAAAAGAGTTTTTTTTTTTTTTCGCGATGCGGACTATAGGTGGAGTCAAGGCAGGACAGATATATTGTTCAGTCACCTCGTCGAGCAACAATGGTTGTTGGCGGAACAGTTGTTGCGCTACACAACTGTTCCAACACAGTTTCCCTGTTGCGCTTCAACAGTTGTGTAGGCGGAAACGTACACAGTGACAAAAAGACTGGGCCACGTTGCCGCAGATTATGCGACTCCACCGTGCGACCATGCCCACATCTACCACAGAGCGTCGTCCTCGTCGGCCTCGTAGTTGTGAGGTTCGATTACCTCCTCGCGATGGCGGCAACGAAGGTGAGACGAGTAACACGTTCCAGCGTTGTTTTTTTTTCATTTTTGCTCTATTGAAAAACGAAAAGCGAAGCATGAGAAGCAGCACACGCATCACGCTTTTATGCTGTTTAAATTAAGGTTGTTAGCGTCCAAAAGCAATTGGCGTGGTGCATGAGAAACTGCGTATACTTGCGAAACCCGGTACTCTTTTTGCGCGCCTAAATTTCTTTGACACGTCTCAAAGAGAAAGAGAGAGATAAAGCATAGAAAGGAAAGGCAAGGAGGTCGACCAGACGAGTGCCCGATTCGCTACCCTACAGTGGGGTTAAGGGAAAGAGGGCAATAGAAGCAAACCGCGCGTTATGGCACTCAGTTTTTTTTTTCTTTAAACTATTGCCTCCTCTATATAGTAAACGCAAAATAATATTAAAGGGTCTGACAACCAGATTTCATGGTACCTATTTTTTTAATGCAATGGAAAGTTTACCGGTCACAGGGTCTAATCATTAAGTGGTAATGCTGCACGTGCCGTGGAACATTTTTTTTATCAGAACTTTTCGATCCACAGTGAGGGTGTAGTCGTTCACTGAAAGCATGCTGGAAAGCGATGACAGGTGAGCTTGATAGTGATTATACGCTGGCATTAGTGGGAGGCAGACGGCAATCGCAGCCGTAACTGTAGAATAATCGATATTTAAGTGAATTCGTGCTAGATCAACATTTGAACATACAAGTTAAACATACGAACATACAAGTTGAACATACGACGAGAGAAATTATTACGTGGGAGATTATTGAGGCCTACTATATCAGGAAAGAAGGATCGCGCTGTGTAAGCATGCCATCATTAAATTTGTACGACAGTGAACTTGAATTTTTAAACCGCCTCATAGTGTAACATTAGACTACAGGGTTTTGCGTTTTTGCCTCTGCACTGATAATGGCGCCATCGATGGTAGAGCACGTGGGTATGGGTTGTAGTACGTAAGTTTTCGTACACCTTCTTGTAAAGTTAGTTGTGAGTTCAGCGCTCTCCTGTACGTTTCTTGCCTTTTGTCTTCGTCGTATTGCGCTGCTCCTTCAAGATGTGCAGCCGTAACTGTGAGAAAGTATTATTTTGTTTATCAAGTCGATGTTCCTGCGATTCATGTTTTTCGAAGCGTTGAAGTTTTTCTGCGATAAGAGCTGCATGTTTTCATGGATTCCTGTCCGACTGCCTTCGGTGTTTAACCAGTCAAAACAAAACCAATCGGGTCGAAAACGAAACGACTCCTTTGTACGTGATACGCAGTTGAGCGTGTTGCCGTAGACACGCATCCGCTTTTGATTTCCGAAGCATAGAATAAAGCGCGCGAGTGTCTAATTATATAGCAACTGCAGTTTTAACGAACGATTATGTTGTACTTACACTCTGTTTCAGACATCAGGTGCAACGCTGTGGAAGCTAGATATACTTTTTAGCAGTGGCTGCGTCCGCACTTAGAAAGAGTTCGATATTCTTGATCGGGATTGTGCGAGACTGTTCTTTATTTAGGCTCAGTATTAAATAAACAAAAAATAATCCTTTGAAGCAACCAAACTGTGGTATACGACTCTCTAATGCGTTGTTTTAGATCAATTTGTTTCTTTATTTTTTTTCTGTTTTTATTGTTATTATGGGCAGCCCGTTCCGGCAGGCTTACATGCACGCTGGCGTGGGCACACACCGTTGCGGCGTAGCGAAGCATGAAGGGAACGCGCGGAGTGATATTTTTTTATTGCATGGCATTTAGGAGATGTCACCTTTAACTGGCACCGGCTACTCCTGTTCACGCAGGGATTAAAAATAAACTAAAAAAAGTGAAATCATAGGAACACAAATTCCTGTAACGTAAGTGCACTAATGTCGCACTATAACTGAGAGACAACTCCAAATCATCAAAAAACAAAGCCTTGTCACATAACTAGACTAATGCCACACTAAAACTAAAAGTCAACTCAGAAAGACAGCAACACAAATTCCAGTCCCAAATGTGCGCTGAACACAAAGTCCCGTCACTTGGCTAGACTAAGATAATGTCACGTAAGAAATCGCGGATTAAATTCTTTAGAGGTTACAAAAAAACAGGCATTGGATTGGCCAAAGTCGGGTAAAAGATAAACGTAGAATGCGCTATCACATTTAAACACTCTACTCAATACTTTCCGAGAATATTGCTAGCGTCTAGAAGTCTTTGAAGGGTTAGTAATGCTCGTCTTCTCAATAAGTAATCTTGGCCAAGGACCTAACATACGTGAGGCTGAAGAGGCTGCGATCTAATGCCACTAAATCAAGTACTACGCGTTGTCTGTAAATTTCGTGTAGTTGTCATTCTAGCATAAGAGGCTGTACACCTTCATCAGCGTGGCCACAAGTGCATTCCGCACTATCATCTCTTCAAATTTTATGTAGAAAGTGTTTTGTGCACGAAATACCGAGCCGCAGACGCTGAATCAGCGTTTCAAAAGCTGTGGTTGCATTTAATGTGAAAGGGATTTTAAAATGAAGTGATGGGTCAATGTGAAATAATACTGAAGATTTCGAGTTCTGATCAAACCGTGTTACTTTGCAACCACGGGCTGATATCTGTCTTAGTATGCGGCGCAATTCGCCTTGTGTTAGAGGGAGACCATGTGTTTCGATGTTAACATGCGCTTGTCTGGTTTCCTTATCTGCTGCAACATTCCCAGGGTTATTGCCGTGGCCAGGTATCCATTGGAACATTACTGTGCAATTTTCTTCACTTGCTTTTGTGAGTTCCTTAAGCATCTCGTTAACTAATGCCATGTTTTGCGAATTGCTGATATCACTATGAAGTGAAGACAAAGTTGCCTGCGAGTCACAAAGGATGACCCATTGTTCCTCTTACTGCACTGAATTTATGTAGCGTAGCAAAGACAATATTGCAAAAAGCTCTGCTGTTGTTGATGACGTCATGTGAGATAGTTTAAACGTTTGTATTTGGTTCCATTTTTCTTCGTCACCGAACGTCTTGCGTAGCTTTCACAGCGTTGCACCTCATCTGTGAAACTGAGTGTAATAACAGCCGACCTACCTACAGTCACCTCATAGACTACATCCGAAGTACCAAGTTTTCACGGGCAGGCCTCGCCACTTACTGGTTCTTAAAAATTTCTCTGCCACATTAAATTGTAATTCCTACTTAAATCGCGAACAGCCTGCTGGATTATATCACTATGAATCGTGGTCATTTCATTTCCATCTGCGTCTCACAACACCTTCTGGACAGTTGTCAGTCCCTTTAAAAGAAATTGAGGGCACTGAACTGCAATAGCAGGTGCAAGGCAATTTAAGATAAATGAATAGTGGCTGCGATTTGAACCTAATGCGCTAAGCTTTATGGAAAAGCACAAATTGGTGAAGGAAACTGGTAGCGCATCACTGTTGTCCTAACCTTCGGTAACCGAACGCGCAATTTCGTGCTTAGCAGCAGAACGTCGTAGCCATTTAACGCGGCACGGCGGCTGTTCTCCTGCACTTAGACGGGCATAAGTTCATTCTGCCCTACCAGCCGATTACATAGTGTACGGTGGTAAATATACCATTGTCCAACTAAAAAACAAAGTTTTTGGAGATTAACCAGCCAATTAGGGTCACTCACTTTCTTGACGCCACGGCGGAGGCGAACTTCTTTTGATATTGACGTCCCTCGGGAGCTAAGTTTTGCAGCGCTGAGGCGCTTATATGCGTCGCACTTGTAAGTGTGGAGCTTGTACCTAATTGTTAGGCAGCCTTAGATATTTAGAATCTCGCGACTTATGTTGCTCAAAGAGAAATATCTTTCTTTTTTTTTCGTTCTCCTTTGTGCAATGTCACCGATGCATTGTTGTAGCTGCGTATCTCCTTGCTTCCGGTGCCGCTGTCGGGAATGTATTGACGTACTATCTGCAATCAGTTCGAAAGCAGTGCCGCAGTTTACACCTATAAATTCTACGAGGAAAAAAAAAAGCGCTGTTTCCCTCTCCCCTACTTCCCGCTCCACCCGCGAAATCGGACATTGTCCCACTATACGGAGCCTCTCTTGCACTTCGCTACCAGCGCATGCGGTCTGTTTTGCCATCTGCGAATCGGGAAAAAAAAAAGAGAAGAGCCAGTCTCGTAATCTTATCGGCAGCGGCAGAGTGCCCTATAGCCGTTCAAGGCAGATAATCTTGTAAACATCGACTGTTCATGCGAACAAGAAAAAATAACATTCTATATGAGATGAAATGCGTGAGTAATAGCTTAGAGAGCACCTGATGAGTGAATACATAAAAACTAAGTTCATGGGCCTTGCGCTGTTTCGGTGGGCAAATGAAGGAACCCGGCATCCTCTGCAATGTCAAGTGCCCTCGCTCGAGCTTCTTCCGTGTTCATCCGATATCAGTGTCGGTCGTATCTGTAAGTTGGGCACTCAAGCGATGTGCTATAAGGGCTCCACGGCGCCCCGGTTGTCTCAACATATGTGGTCTTTCTTTTCTTGCACCCACTTCTTCCAGGGCTTTAATTCCCCTCCACCCAATTCCTTGCACAGTATCATATAGGCGAATATAGACCGCCTAAGCAGTCTACCTTTCAATAAAGAGTTTCTGTATTATTCTTTCTTTCTCTCTCTTCTCTTCGAAAGAACGCGCTTTACACGTGGAACAGTTTACTCAGACACATTCAGTCGAAGCTTATTCGCATTAGATGTAAACCTTTAGGTAGCGGTCTGTGCCTCCCGCTAACTTCCTGGTGTGCTTGAGGATTAATATTAAACGGATCGGGCTGTTTCGGTGAGATACGCAATGCGAAGCGGTATGTTTGTAAAGAGCTTACGTTTTTAGTGCGCCCAGAGAACTTACAGGGGAAGTTGTTCCTGTCGACGAGTTGTGGATTGTGTCCGTCTGGGCACTCACCCCTTCTCCATATCCAGTGATTCTCAAGAATACGTGCCACCGCAAAGCGCTCGGTGATCTGGCGAGATTCTTTTGAGTTAGTCGGAGGAGGAGGCGATTAAGCAGTGACTTTGCTGATGATGTAACTAATAACACGACTTGGATTAGTGCCTGAAATGCAGGATCGTTTCTTTCACTTCGCGTTGCCAGCTTGATAATCGGAAGCACTCATTTTGTGATTCTTGTTTGCGCCTGTACATTTCTTTTTCTTTATACTGTGTGTGTTCTATACGGATGCGGGTCAAGTACTACGATGCTGTGTAAGCGTCAATTTATGCTTGCGCACTGCACGTATTTTTGAGAGTGAAGTGAACGAGCGTATATCTGTTACGCGTTGTTGGCTCCAGCGTCGTCTTCATCATTAACTAATTAATTAATCAACAAGCACAAAGACGTAACCAATCTTCAGCGAAGATGTTAAGGGCTAGTTCCCCCAGAATCGTGTCCGTGTACACACACAAAACTCCCTATACGTGGCTCGATCCCGAAGATAGTGCAATGCCGGGCCAACCCGCGGCCGAGGTGTAGTTCGCCATTAAGACTCGAACATAACACAGCTTCACTGGTCATCCTTCTTCACAGAGTGGAAGGGCTCTGAGTGTTTTATTTCCTTTCCCGTTAAATTCCCGCTTGAAGTTCAGTATGATGGATGCAACCATTGACACCTGTGCTGTACCTTCTCCGTCGAATTCACTTAAAGTGCTGCTTAAAAAAGAAACATGCTGAAAGTAACCGGTACACAAAGTACAGTAGCGTATTTGTATTTTTTGATCAGGCGGTAACAATTTATAAGTAGACGAGGGAAAATTAATTGCATCATATTCGCGATTTAATTTTGCAGTCAAGAAAACAAGGGCCATTTACTTATTACCTAATGTGGGAGTTTTTATGCCGCGACAGAATGCAACTTTAAACTTAGTTCGCACTTCGCAAGAAAGAAGTCGTTTTAGCGCCTTCTTTTCCCGTCACAAAACCAAAATAACGGGTCTATCTTTCGTTCTCTTTGACGCAGTGCTTCTAAGCGAACAGTGCACGACGATAACTCTTTCAGGTATAGTGTACGTTTCCGAGAGGAATGATAGCTAGAAACTCAAGACGACCTCACCTTTCTGGCTCCTCGACAGAACGGGACTACAACAGCTAAACACATCGTCAGAGATAATCTTGCAATGCAGTTGTACTTTTTCGTTTCTATAAATACAGAGAAAAAGGAAATATTCTGGCAATGGGGCTGGCACTGACCACAGGGTTCCTTTGGATTCCGGAAATTATCCTCGAGAGTGGTTGTACTTGCCAGTCCGGGCACGCAATAGTGTTTCCTTACCATCGAATAAACTGAGTAACCCAATACTCCAAGTAGCCTAAATTCGTTCAAATGGTCTACCTACTTAGCACCAAGCCTGTAAGATGTTTTACGTTGTGAATTTGTTTTGCATTATTTGAGGATTACCTTGCCCCCCCCCCCCCCTCCAGAAAGAAAAGTCGCAGGTTGATCTGAAATGCAAAGACAGCTATACGAAGTAAGGATAGTAGTTTTATCGGACGCATAAAGTTGTAAACATTCGCTTGCTGACTAAATTAGCAAGCATGGCGTCAAGTGCGCACAAGCAGGCACGAACACGTCTCCCTTGATGACTGCGCACACTGGGTTGAGAAAGCGCAGCAGCAGCTGTGAGCGAATTGGCCTTCGTGCTTCCTCTCGCTTCAACGAGAGCTAAGCGGCGAGAACACAGCGTACACGAATCTATCAGCCATCGGTGCATTCTGGGCCCATCGCAGATCGCTTTCAATAAAGGAGCGCGTGGCCGCGCCTTACGCAGCCGCTCAGCTTCCTTACGCAGTAGAACGCTGGTAACGAAGGCAGAAATGCGCCTGCAGTGTACATATAAAAAAAATCGCAATAATATCGTCTTCACGTATTCTGTGGATATATCCTTTATTAACACTCCACGCTCGATATTTTCCTGTCCGGAACGCTGTCACGATGACAACGCTATGCCACCTGAAAGTACCGGAAAAGCAGAGATAAAGAGGGCAAGTGCAAGCAAGAAAGATTGATCGTGATCGTTTTTAAAGAACCAGATAAGCCCTAATATGGTACAAATATTTCTTATGCGGGTCATTCCACGCCAAACGACCCTATCATTGCACTTGACCCTCTCTGATTTTATTCTAAAAGAATTGTGGACGATCATTTTAGTGCAGTATTTGCCCTCGTAAAGTATTTTTGGACGAAAAATTGTTTTTCTGTATCTTACGGTGATTTGAATGTTGCCGTAGTGGTCGGAACATAGGTTGCCAAAAAATGCTCTCAAAAATACAACACTACATGGAATGCCCTAAATATCTGCTGTTTGCTTGAAAAGTAATGACGCTTTGGTTATTCTCTCCCGTTTACGGCCACTATACTATTTCTCACGAAGAGCTTTGTGGTGAAGCAAAACGACAATTCTGCGCCCATTTTGATTATTTTTTAAACTTTCTGCAAAGTTTACAGACACAATGCGACTATATCACATGGCTGGATAGTTGGCAGTAAGCGTGTCAAAAAGTATTGAAGTCGATGACCTAGTGGTTTCGAAGTGGAAGGGGCGCAAACATTGCAAAATGTGTAAAATGCCCCATGTTCAGGCACATGTAGATTAGGGATTCGATTCAAGTAAAAATGCACGCTTGCGCTCATTTGTAAGAGTAAACAAAGTAAATTTATTTGTGAAAGTTTAATGGGATTGGTTATTGTTTCAGCGAGAAAAAAAGTTATGTTGAGCGTTCACCGCCTCCCTGGGCGCCGGCCCGTAAGTCCGCTTCACTGCATTACCGCACTTCCTTGGATCAACGGAAATATGTGGCGACCACGCGGGTGGCAAGATCGTATGCTGCTGTGTTTTCTCACGTTACTGAAAACTGTGTAGATGGCTGGCAGTAGTCTTAGCAATTCAATATATTAGATTGTTACGCAAACCCCGGTGTAGCATAAATCTGTGTACATAGTACATTATGGTTGACTGAGCTAACTATAACGGCAGCGATGAGGACCGCTGATAATAAGAATGAGATGTAACTCGTCTGGCGTGAGGTGGAAGCTTAATGTCAGTAATAGATCGTTAACTCGGCTGGAAATCAGTACAAAACAGGTCTCGCGGCCGTTTCAAAACCGAGCTGATAATTTGGATATCTTCGCATACGTCACAGCCTACTGACTGAACAACAACATCTGCTTTTCATCTCGCGTATTCCACCTTATCATCTATCTTACCCTGTTATCACCCATGTTCTCATTCTTGTTTTTCACTCAATCGCTCGAGCGTGTTAGCTCGAGCAATATTCCAGCGAAACGAGACTTCGCAAACAATGCGTTCGGTCCTCTCGTAGTAGGCAGGGAAGTCGTCTCGTCGTGTTGTGGTCACGGGGAGAGCGACCACGCACGCTAGAGGCTCGAGCTATCGCAAAGATAAGGCATTCTGACAAGAAACTCTAGAGTCTAGATTAATGAGACGATGAGCGACGACGTTCCCTTCGCTTTTGACGACATCCGCCTGCAGCGTTTACCCGGTCACGCTGGTTGCCTCTCTCTCTCTCACTACGAGCTCGTGATCTCTCACGGTGTCGCACGCGACCGAGCGACGGTACGGGCTATCAAACGCAGCGACGGAAGGAACGCTAGCGTAATCTCCGGCAAATCAACTTCATCGCCAAAACACGTTGACGGGTGCATAACAACGCGCTCGCCGTCGCCTTGCCGTCAGCTTGAGAAGCTCCGCGGAGACGTCGACCTCCCCTCCCCTTTCGTCTTGAAGACAGCCGGCGGAAATTGACTCTGATTGTGTGGCAGCGCCTCGAAGATAACGCGCGTGTTTGTGAGACGCACGGCAGCTGATACGACGTGCTCGTTCTCTGGTGGCGACTTCGGTAATGCACGCAGTGTGGCGGCGTGGCCGTCCCGTGTGCAAGTGGATATAGTCTTTCTTCTCGTGCAGTTTCTCCTGCGGCTTAAATATGTATTTAAGATAAAGTGTGTATGTCTTCCTGGTGAGATATAGAGGGAGAAAAGGGAGGCTTTACCTAGGAAGCGCAGAGAGGTTGGCCTGAGGTATAATATATTCCTGCGGGGTACTCTGCTCAGAGGGAAATGGGGAAAAAGTGAGGTAGGAAGAGCGATGACGAGTCTAGGTAGTAAGGTGCGATTAAAGGAGCGTGCACGTTTCGTGTCCAGAGGGCAATTAAAGAAAAATTGCAAGAGTGACTCGGCGACTCCTTTCGTTCGTGTCATTTCCGGCCATGCACACAGTGACACGTTTTCACTCAGCGGCCTGTTTCGAATCGGCGCTAACGAAAGAGATCAGTGCCTCCCGCTCACGGTCATACTCGGGACAGGCAACAAGTATCTAATCCACTTTCTCAAGTAGGCTGCACTTATCACAGTCTGTTGAGTGCGCGCGCGTCCGATGAGATGCAAATATTATCGTGTAAGAGGCAACGCCTAGTTCGAACCTGTGCAGGAGGCTCGCATGGCTATCTTGGTTGACGCACAACAAACGAAACGTCCTATGGGGGGGTCGAGCTTTTAATGACGTTTGTGATGAGTTTCTCGTTTTGTCCAGTGTCTCGGTGTCGCTTCCCGCTTAGCTTCAACGAGAAAGCTATCGCAGTTTGGCCTTTGGAATGGTATGGCGACAAGTACGCCGACAGTTCAGGCCATTTTTTATGTTGCGTCCGCGAGATCGTTCCCACGTGGTCCGCAGCGTCGGGTGATCTCCTGGTATACATTACGGTAAGCTCTTCTTTCAGCAGCAGCGTGAAGTTCCGCAAAGTCTAGGGCTTGAAAATAGCGTAGAGAAGTTGCAGTAGTGCCCTCTGCGAATTTGTCGTCGATCAGTGAACGCCTGTAACTGTCGCATCTGTTCGTAACGTGGTATGCTCCTCTCGGGCATAGCCCTCGTTCGTGGGCAGAGTCACAAAATGTTATGCAACAAGTGTGTGTGTATATATATATATATATATATATATATATATATATATATATATATATATATATATATATATATATATATATTTGCCACCATCGAAGTAATGGTATATAACCTCAATGTGGAAATTAATAAGGTGAGCGCGCGTCTCCTCCTCTAGCACGACCGTGCAGTGCCCGCGTTTTACCTCGAAGGTAATCTCTAGCGGGTGCAAGGACTGGGCGAACCAACATTGGCGTTGACTGCATGCGCCCTGCTTTTGTACGCGCCTAGTCATAGATGTAGTGTATTCCGAACGTCTGAGACGCGTTGAAGGGAGAAACAGCAGAAGCGCTCGCTATCCTGTATTTGCTCTCTTCATCACGCCAGCATTGTAACACTGACTGTTCGTGGTCAACGAGTGAGATCTGTTCGTGTTCGCGTGTGCGAGCGTGGCACCATGATTACTACCTGAATCAGTAAGCGATTGTGTAGTGCAATCTATGTAAAACTCGGAACCTACCCGCCGAGGTGGCGTGGTGGCTATGGCATAGCGCTACTGAGCCTGAGGGCGGAGAAAGCAGGAAAGCTTTCGCGGCGCGTAACGCTCCGGTGTTGTTTCGCCGTGGGCCGAGAACGTGTCCTGTCTCCAAGCTACAGTCGTACCGCGAGTCTACAGGGCCATCATCAAGTGCCGTACAGTGCCATCTGTCGAATGCGACCGTTACTTGCCTGAGAAGTAGCACTCAGACAGAGCACATCGGCGAGTCTGCCCGTTGAATTTTGCATTTGAAGCACCTCGTGTAGGTTACGCTCAGTCTGATGCGGTGAAGGCATGCTTGATCTTGCCTATTGAGCTCTCGCGGCATTTAAAGCTTACAAGACGGATCGATTTTGTAGAAGGGTCCGTACTCCACTTAATCTATTCTTGCGCTACGCTTAACAGAAATGCAGCGAACAGGGAGAGAACGCTTTGTCAATCGACAGCTTGACGAGATCCCTGTACCCTCAGAGACAGTCAATGGCAGCGCAAAAGTAGTGGTTGTCAGTAGTAAAGCATTATAAAAAGTATGAAAACTTCGTTAATAATGAGAACGCAAAATAATTATCGCTTGCGGAGTTTTAAAAAGAAGAATGATGTGCATGCCTAGTGAAGTACAAAAAGAAAAAAATGTATACCACATTTTACATATTCAGTACAAATCAGCCGCGGCGTACGTGATAATATAGTAACCAAACTAGCAAAACTGCATAGAAAATAAAAGTTGAGATCACTTTGCCTTATCTCAGGGACATTTATGCCACAAGAAATTCATTCATTCAAAAGTCTGTTCAATTGATGTCCTATGCTGCTGTAGCCACGAATAGCCAACGTTGCTACTATATGTCCCACAGAAAGATACTAGCCAGGTTGTCTTGCTCCGAAAACTGTACACCATCTTTAGAATACACCTTAGGTTGCACAGTCTAATAAATGACGTGTTATTACACTTTAAACTTATTTTGTAACGCAGCAATAATTTGTGCTTGCAGAATTGCTCAAAAGGTAGCATCCTGTACGTAAGGAATAGACGATATGTGACGGTGAATCCCAGGGACCGTTTCTAAATTGGCACAGAGCTTTCTTTTGTAATCGGTGAATCCTGTATGTATTTATGCACGACGTCGTACCCCGCACTAACGAGCACTAAATTACTTGGGCGGGAAAGAATTCGCCCGGCGTGCTCAGCGATCCAGAGGGATCGCTGACGAGTAAGTCCGGTGGTAGGAATGAAGAAAGAGAATGCTTCATTTTACATTATTTACACTGGTTCCAGATACGGAAGGCCACTCCATGTAGGAGCACGTTAAACATATGAGTTCACGTCAGGGCACGGCAGCCCCACCCCTCACTGCACCGAAGGTCTCCGCTTTTAATACCATCGCCTTCCCTAGGAGACTGGTGGTCTCCTAGGGAAGACCACCTAAGTCCCCCCGCCATATTCCCTAGTCTAGTCTCCTTCCCTAGGAGACTAGACTAGGGAATCTGATGACTGCATGGCGGCCAATCACAATCGTCGAATCGGTCTCAAAATCTCTCCCGTGATGCCGCACTGTTCTGCCGGACTCCACCTCCTATGTTGCACCTTCGCCCCCGCGTATGGCGCAAGCGCGTATAGCAATCTGGGAATCCCAGGTCGACGCTGTGTCCGCGGTAACCTTCGACGTTGTTCCCCTTTCGCCAATTAGTTCAGCTTGTCAGAGTCAGGTTCGGGTAGCAGGCACGTACCCAGGATATTTTTCGGGGGGGGGGGGCACCACCTCAGTAATAATAATAATAATAATAATAATAATAATAATAATAATAATAATAATCCTGATTTATGTCCACTGCAGGACGAAGGCCTCTCCCTGCGATCTCCAATTACCCCTGTCCTGCGCCAAACGATTCCAACTAGCGCCCGTGAATTTCCTAATTTCATCGCTCCACCTAGTGTTTTGTCGTCCTCGATTGCGTTTCCCTTCTCTTGGTACCCATTCTGTAACCCTAATGGTCCAACCGTTATCTAACCGGCGCATTACGTGACCTGCCCAGCTACATTTTTTCCTCTTCATGTCAATTAGAATATCGTCTATATTCGTTCGCTCTCTGATCCAAACCGCTCTCTTTCTCTCTCTTAACGTTATGCCTAGCAATCTTCGTTCGATCGCCCTGTGCACGGTCCTTAACTTGGTCTCAAGTCTCTGTCCCATATGCACTGGCAAAATGCACTGGGAAATGCACTGGCAAATGCATTGGCACTGGACATATTGCACTGGCAAAATGCACTGATTGCATGCACACCTTACTTTTCAATAATAATGGTAAGCTTCCAGTCAAGAGCTGGCAATGCCTGCCGTATGCGATCCAACTTATTTTTATTCTTCTGTGAATTTTCTTCTCATGATCAGCGTTCCCTGTGATTAATTGACCTAGGTAAACTAACTCCTTCACAGTCTCTAGTGGCCGACTGGCGATCCTGATCTCTTGTTCCTTTGCGCGGCTATTTATCATTATCTTCATCTTCTGCATATTAATATTCAATCCCACTCTTACACTCTCTCCGTTAAGGTCTCCAATCATTTGTTGTAACTCGTCTGCATTGTTCTTGAAAAAATTGGAGGACGCTTAAGCTTCGCCTTCAAGAGTGGGACGCGACAGCGTTCCCGTCGACCCGCCAAGGGGTATAAGACAATGCGCTACGGCACAGCAATCACTTACGATGCGCCCCGCATCGGACTTAGCGCCCACCTATCACGCGGTGAGCGTCGAGCAACGCAGCGTTCGGCGCGGCAACGAAACGTGCGCCTGAGCGAACGAAACGAACCAAAGAACTCGGTGTCTCGGAGGGGAAACGATCTACGCCAGCCAAACGTCGTGATCGGCACGGGCAGAGAGATAGATAGTAATCTAAACCGGAAGCACGGCGAAGCGTCGTCAGGGGAGAGGGAGTCCCGCGACGCGCCTGGCAGCGGTCCCAATGCGCGCGCGGCGCGCCTCCTGTCGGGGCAGCGCCGTACATTGAGAGGAGGGGGTCTTCTGTGTTTGCCGCAAGATGGCTCTGCGTGTGCGGAAAGCGCAGAAGAAATGCAGCGGAAACGCACTTCGCAACTCGTGTAATTGTGACTTCTGTACGTTACATGTTCATAATTACCGATATACACCGCAGTATAACTTTCCACGGCTCGTTTCGAAGGCAACACCGCATTCACTAGAGGCGCGTTTGCACCGCTTGGAAGCATCGAACTCGTGGCTGAGTGGTAGCGTCTCCGTCTCACACTCCGGAGACCTGGGTTCGATTCCCACCGGGCCAATCTTGGAAGTTGCTTTTTATTTATGAAGCGTCTGCCGTGATTTATCGCTCACGGTCAACGCCGCCGACGCCGACACCCGACGCCGACGACACCGGCTTTTCTGCGACACGAGCTCCTTAACGCTATCGCGTTAATAGAACAATGTCATAAAGAAACCGAAGGTTGCTAAGAGTTTTGCCGTCGATCTTTACTCCTAAGCCTTCCCAGTTTATTGGCTTGAATTCTTCAAAGCATGCAGTGAATAGCTTTGGAGAAATTGTGTCTCCCTGTATGACCCTTTCTCTATAGGTATCTCCCTGCTTTTCTTGTGTAGAATTAAGGTAGCTGTAGAACCTCTGTAGATATTCTTACGCGAAGGATGAGTCAGTAAGACGAGAAACTATTTACATATTATATTTACAACAACGGTTGCAGCGAAGACCGGTCAGATTCACAGCGCGAGCCCAGTTCGTTCTTCCTCCTCTTTTCTGGAGTGATGGCACCCACGCGCCTCGTTCAAACAAACAAATACCACACGCATGTAGCAATATTTTCCAAGCTTTTTACGTAAGCGTTCTCTACTTCTTGATTACGTAGTGTTTCTATGACTGCTGGTATCTCTACTGAATCAAATGCATTTTCATAATCTATATAAGCCACATAGCGAGGCTTATTGTACTCTGCAAATTTCGCGATAATCTGATTGATGACATGGATGTGATCCATTGTAAAGTATCTCTTCCGGCAGCCAGCCTGTTCCCTTGGTTGACAAAATCGAGTGTTGCCCTTATTCTATTGGAGATTATTTTGGTAAATATTTTATATAATACTGGGAGCAAGCTAAGGGTCCTATAATTTTTCAATGATTTAACGTTTCCTGTTTTGTGGATTGTGCAATGTCTGCATTCTTCCAGTTTTCTGGGACCCTTGCAGTCGATAGACACTTCGTATAAACAGCCGCCAGTTTTCCAAAGATTATGTCGCCTCCATCTTTGATTAAATCGATAGTTATTCCACCTTCTCCTTCCGCTCTTCATCGTTTCATGTCTTGCAGGGCCCTTCTGACCTCATCGCTAGTTATAGGAAAGTTTTTGTATCATTTTCATTACGGTTTCATTACTTTTTCATTACCGTTTAATGTATCCTTTTCATTACGCGACTCCTCTGGGTACTATATACAGGTCAGCTTAGAATTTTTCCGCTGCTTTTACTATATCTTCGATCCGCCGTAGTTGCTCAGTGGCTATGGTGTTGGGCTGCTGAGCACGAGGTCGCGGGATCGAATCCCGGCCACGGCGGCCGCATTTCGATGGGGGCGAAATGCGAAAACACCCGTGTGCTTAGATTTAGGTGCACGTTAAAGAACCCCAGGTGGTCTAAATTTCCGGAGTCCTCCACTACGGCGTGCCTCATAATCAGAAAGTGGTTTCGGCACGTAAAACCCCAAATATTAATTACTATATCTTCGAGATTGCTGATGATATTATGCTTCTTATCTTTTAGCATACATCATGGTTTGTCCTATGCCAGGTTTCTTTTTTACTGATTTCAGGCTGCGTTCATTTTTGACGGCTTCTTCAGTCTTTCTCATGTTATAGTTTCGAATATCATTTATTTTCGCCTTGTTGATCAGTTTTGACAGTTCCGCGAATTACGTAACGCTATGCGGCTGCCAGTCCCATACAACCGCGTAGAGCGCAGGACTCTGCGATTCTAGACGTACTGCGCTCACCGCGAAAGGTTAAAAAACACCCACATAAGCACAGCAGAGAAGTGGCTACGTGAGGCGGTTCGACCGATAACTGTAGAAGCGTCATTCAAAACAAGTAATTGTTCTCCGCTTCCGGCGGCGTTTTCTCTACTTCCTTTCTAAATAAAAAGATGTTGATCCATAAATACTCTTATAAACAACGGTTAAACTTTTTTATTATTCTCTTTTGCTTGCAGTTTGGTTGTTGACTTGGCTCTCTCCCTAAGTAGGTCGCTTAATTTCTCAACTCCTTGCGATTTTTGTTTCCAGTTTCCAATTTGGCACGAAAAGTGCTATGGAATTAGGGAAAAACAAACGAAGTAACGGGCGACAGTCATCTTGCTTATGAGCTTAAGGGTTATTGCAGGATTTCATGATGGACGTTCTTTCACATTATTTTATTTCCCACCTTATCGAACCCATATCACGTGTATATGGTTCCGGGCATCTGCCAGCGTCGCGGCGAGCCGTAACTCAAGGAAATAATGAAGCAAAGGGAAAAGCTAAACGCAATTGGCGTTTTCTCCGCGGCCGCAACTCGTTCCACGAGAGTACAGACCAGCTGAGTAACAGCCGCATCCCTCTCCTGGTCCCAGGATCAGCCTAAACAAAGAAGGTTGAACTAACAAAAGCAACAGCTATGCGCGTGACGGTTGAATAGATGGTGACAACTGAACGCATCTTGAGTTAATCGTGCGGGTGCGGAATCTATGAAAAAACTGTCCTTCACATTAAAAGAGATGCCGATAACTACCGCCATCTAAAAGGAGTGAAAAAGGCAGCATAATGCTGACCGATGAACAGCTGCCAAGTCTCAACATTGATCTGGCGGCACTTCAGGAATGTGTGAGGAGTGGTGGCGTGGGTGGGGAGGGGAGGGGCCCCCCCGGGCCCCCCCCTGGGTACGTGCCTGTCGGGTAGAGTGATTTTCGCGGTAGTTGACACCTCGATGTGAGCTGCTCTGTTTGCGCGCCCCAGTCTATGTCGGGCACCGTCGTCGTCTGGGCACGCGCTGATGGCAGGACGGCCTCGTGGGAAACGCCCAAGAAATGCTCATCGCCGTATTGCGACGTAACATTACCCAAAGTGGGCGACAATTTCAGTATGGGGTGTTCCAGTTATATTTGTCCCGCAGTAATTAAAAAGGCACTTCGGTAAGAAAGTAAGTGTAATAATACTTCATTTTAGCGAAAGTTTGACGACCCGTATCCTAAAAGTGGCGGTAGTTTTAAACGTCGCTGCCAGAGGACGGGCCTTGAGAAATTCTGGCTTCAATTCGTAAATTGAGATGTGGGCCCTCAAATAGTCAGCTGCAGGTTGTTTATGACATTTCTTGTAATTAGTTCGTTGTGTGCTTCTATTTATTGTGTAAGTAATGTACACCTCTTCGAGCAATCCAACTCAAGGTGCAGAATCTGCCACCGAGCTATTGCTTATTTACTTTTTCTAAATTCCCGACAACTAATCTTTAAACACGAAGTGTATAGCCAACTGTGCATGTTGTGGAAACGGGGGCGCGCAACGTGGCCTCTCAGACTGTACATTCGGTTGATTTGGTGTTTGCGTTATGGTATTGTTTGTGAGCGGCGTAGTGCCCAACACAAAAATTGCATGAAAGTAAGGTTGTCACCTTGTGGCGGATAAGCATAAACATTCTACGAGATTAAAGTTAACAAGGACCCTTGAATGTTGCCACTATCGCCCAGTGATTTTGCAGCACTAGTGCGCCGATACAGAAGCCCGCCACACACGCACACGCACACACGCACACACACAATTGTATGTAGATATATTTGTTTGAGGTATAAGGCCCATAAGTTCTGTTTTTTGAAAAAGTAGAAAAATGAGACTTTCCGCCCGTTAATACCATCGGGAAAACACGCCTTTCTTTTCTTCCCGGCAACGTAGTAGATTATCGGGGTAAGGCACGCAAATCGGAAGTCTGTTGGGGCCGTCGACCTGTGGCGCGCGCAAGCACGGGAGACAGCAGCGCATCCGCTCGACAATCCATCGAGGTCTTCGCAAACCTCTCTCGCTCTCTTGCGACCGTAAACTTTACACGCGCGCTCGTAAGCCCGAACGCTTCTGCCGCTCTTCTTCGGAACGGAAAGCTCGGGGGCAGCCGTCTCGAACCTGCGCGGCGAGTGCTCCAGCGCGCATGGCCCGCAGCATTTCGGTTCCCCATGCAGCAGCTGTTTCCATCAGGCTGTGGCATAATGCCGCAAAATATGCGTCAGATCGTGTCCCCGTCGGTTGAGCATAGGCAGCTCGGCGGCGCGAATGTCAGTGATGCTGATTCGGCGGCCTGCGACTGCAAATGAGGCGATCGACAGACCGGCGCGTGAGCGCGGGTGCTGTCTCATTCCCGTGTTTCTTTTATTTTTTTTTCCCTCGGGGGAGCTTTGAGATCGTATACTGGCTCATTTGCTGTCACACCGCAGCTGGTCATAGGTGCTTGCAACTTCGACGCGCTCTGCAGCCAGCTCTCGGTATCGCCGCATGTATACACTTAGAAGTATGGAATCTAACTACATCCAAGTGTGTATACAAGCCGGTAATAAGCAGATATATGATATGTGATCTGATTAGTAATAAAAGAACAGATAGGGGGGGGGGGGGGCTGTAACCTGGCAATGTTATGATCACAACTGCTGCGATTATCAAATGTAAATGTAAGCCGGATGTTTGTAGAGGGGCTGGTAACCGCCCCAGGAATCAGCACTGCGTCAGTGTTAATGGGGAATCAAGGTGAAAATAAAGAAGAAAGCACACCTTAAATTATGGGGTTTTGCGTGCCAAAACCACTGTCTGATTATAACGCACGCCGTGGTGGAGGACTCCGGAAATTTCGACCACCTGGGGTTCTTTAACGTGACCTAAATGTAAGTACACGGGTGTTTTTCACATTTCGCCCCCATCGAAATGCGGGCGCCGTGACCGGGATTTGATCCCGCGACCTCGTGCTCAGCAGCCCAGCACCATAGCCACTGAGCAACCACGGCGGGTGAAGACATACTTTGCTCTCTAATTGTCGTCCGTTGATGACATTTGCCTGCTGAACACTGCGCACAACGAGTGAGCAAGAAGCACGTGCGTTCAAGTGAAGATTGGCGTTCAAGTGAAGATTGGCGGGAAAATTGTAGTGAACACTAAAGAAGTGCGGGTGCTTGGACTTGAAATTCATCAGTCTGGATCCGGTGCCTCGTGGCTGTGGAAGCTTCGCAGAGCGCCAGCAACAACTATACGCTTCGTTCGCAGGATTGCACCAAGGAGCGGCGGGGCACGTACTGAGGTGGCTCGCGGCCTTGTTCACTCAATTCCCCAGGCACGCATTGCCTACCAGGCAAAAATCCACCGACTTACTGCTCGGAAGAGGGCAAGTCTCGAAGGCATAAACAGAGACGCCATGGGGACTATCACAACCCTTCCTCGTCTTACACCCAGTCCAATTTTGTGAGAGTACGATCCGCTCAACACTAACTCAGAGTTCGTGAATCTACGATAGAAGGCCTCAATCCTTAAAAGACAGCGCATTGTGGTTGCCTCTGCTCTTAAAAATCATTTCATTAGAGAGCCCTCTCTTAGCATGACGCGGAATGGCCTTCCTCGTTGGTGTTAGGCGTACCTTACCAGAAACAAAGTAATCAATCTTCACCGACGTAAACAGCCAGCTTGTACAACTCTGACTGCAGTAGCTCAGTGGCATTGCGTGGTGCACACTGGTGCGGCGGTTATTCCACAAGGAGAAAGCATCCGCCTGGTATTATGCTGCAGTCATCCTAGAAATAAGTATACACGCACTTATGCCACCGAAACCCCGTATTCATAGCTACTACAACTGCAATCCATATGTGATGCCTACTAGTGTGACGGCGCGTTACCAAACATTACAGAAGCGGATATTTACACTGATTCGCTCGGTCTATTGAAAGAACTGAAGAACGTTGCAAAAGTATTCCAAGTACTCCAACAAATCCAAAGGCTAAGAAAGTCGCCTCAATTCACCATTGCAATGCATTGAATTAAGGCACACAGTCAAAGTCCGATCAACAGCCTGGCCTACTGAATGGCTCTTCACCATCTTTGTTTGACACGCAGCCACACTTGCTTCTTTCTGACCATTCAGCTCTCCTCCGAGCCCAGAAGTTCATTCTCCGATGAGACACGCATGCACTTATACATATGTACCCCCATGTGAACTTTTTCATGCCCGCAGCCTTTCCCGGATGGAAGAAGTTAGTCTTCGAAGGCTTCAGGGTGGTGTGGCGCTGACACTTGCGGTCACCTGTGCCTGGAGATCTGCAAGTGACAACCCTGAAACGTGGCTTAAATGCCCGGTACCTTTGTCTACGACGGACATTGGACCCCTTTTGTGACTGTGTCCTGAAACTGAGGATATTAGGCACAAGATGCTCAGGGAGGCGAAAGAAAAAGGCGAATGTACCAGCGGGGCTTCACCTGTTCGATAACATACAACTGCTCTCACTGCTGCGGTACCTGAATAACACGGGGCTGAATGCGCCTATTTGATGCTTTCTAGATCATATTTGGGTACATAAGCCTTTAGCAAAGCGCCAGAATAACTAGAAAGAAAGAATTCACAAAGCTAGGGGAAAGAAGGAAAGATAGATAAGAGGAGAAACAAACAGCCATATCTCTGTACTTCTGCGCCGCCAGGTGACGCCACTTCTACAGGCTCAGACGACTCGGACATCTTTTCCTTCTCAACGGCTCGCGCGCATCTGCAAATGCTTACTCTGTCGACACCGAGCGAAATAGTGCTCGACTTACTGCGCAATATATTTGGCCGGCTATCGCGCCACTGCTTCGCATGATGGGCAAGTTTTTTTCTGTCACTATTTGGTCATTCTCTTACTTTAAAACTGTCAGGTTAACATTTAGCTTCAGCTTAAATTTCCCGAAATTCTTCTTTTTAGATCTTTTAGATTTTCTAACTTTTCCATTACCGGATTTATTGGCCGATTGCCAGAGGGGGTAGCACCATTAAACCATGGGGTATCCAGCCAACCAGTTCCTTCACCCGACACTGTTCGGTAACTGTCCTTCATCGAATGGTATAGTTACCTAGTGGCCTCTACTCCCTCTAGTGGAGGTCAATATAGTTACCGTGGTTGTTGCTGTTTTGTCCTTTCATAGGACGGCTCATTCCCACTATACTTCTTCTGATAATCACTCTAGGTTTGAGCTACTCGTTGAGTTATATTCCAGGAAAATAGCAACCGCAAACTGACGCGGAAAAAGGACAGACACGACAGGTGGCGCACATCCTGTCGTGTCTGTCGCACGTGCTTTGTGTCCGCGTCTCTTCGGAGCGGTTCATTTGCTGAAGTAATTCCTCCTCCTCCTCTTGGTCTTGAGAGACATAACGAATACTTCGTGTTAGTTAGCGGGAATATGGAGCGATACTGTACTGCTTCCAAGTCTAACTCTCGTCGATCCTGCTTTCGTGGGTACGTGCCGTTTCTGTCACATGACAGCCGCGCCCGCGTACTAAATATAGCTTGTACGCCGACATACGCGGTGCCCAATGCTCAGAGGTGGAGTTTTATCTTATAGAAAGGTGCCAGCTTGAGCTTATGCGCCTTAACCTGTTACTCTGCGCTACAAGGGAAGGGGACAAAGGAAACTAAAGAGAGAGCGAGAATGATGATGATAAGACATAAAACGCGCGATTAATGCTGGTCGTTAGCAGAGCATCGTGCTCGAGCCACATCCAATACTCAACGATAACATTCTAACAAGGATGCGTATCGAAGGCGAAATTATGTATTCGAAGGCGAGTCGTGCACGGAGGAAGACGACGAATGGAATCCGTTGCCGCGGTGCGCGCCTCCTGGCCACGGACTGCGGCGGCTATACAAGCCGAGCGGCCATGTGAGCACCGCCGGATCAGGTGCCGCCCGCCGGGCTGGCCCGGCCGGGAGGCCTCCCTGGACTCCCACCACCGCCACCGGTCGGCGAGCAGCGGCATTGACCAGGTACGACGACGACTATCACAGAACAGTTCGATTACGCGTCAAGCTGTTATTGTGCGAGGCACCGGTTGTCACCGCATTGTTTTTATGCCGTTTCACGACATAGAAAGGAAGCGAGAAATTAATGAATGGCTGTACTCAGCGCAGCGATAACGAGCTTTGATTTTGTACAGTTCTAAGCTTGTCCTATCGCCTTTCTACGAACTAACAAGGCGGGTCATTCACGTGTTCTACGAACTACTCGACGTCGAAAATTGCTTTGCAGAAAGGAGAGAGAGAGCAGGTAGCACCCAAAAACTGTGACTTTCTGCAAGTAGCGCGGATGACAGGACGCTACTCACCGATGCGTCAAAGTTCTTACACCGACTTGCACAGCCAAAATGCGCTAGACCATTCATTGAATAAGTCGAGCACAGAGCAGCACAAATTTGTGAAGTCAATGCAAATATGGAGCTGGTTTAGAGGCGCAATAAGTATCGACTCATCTTTAGTGCTGTGCAAATGCCCTGATCTTGTTGGCACTAAATAAGGACCTCACTATAAACTGCAGGTCGCGGCCCGGGTTGCATTGCAGACCGTTGACATTACACTGAACAATCGCACTGCAGTGTGCCTTAATAAACTACTGCCCACCTTAAAGAAATGCAATGAAGTGAACCACGAGGTTGTGCTACACCGCAGTGGTCACGTGTTTACCGTGCGCCTGAATCCGCCGTGAAGCGTTTGCCAGAGTTTTGCCAGGATTACGCTGACCTAACATTGCTTCAGTCTTCACAAGTTACCGAGTGGCATGGCTTCCGATGCTGGATGGTGCAGGCCATTTCAGGCTATATATACGGTATATACACCATTTGCGCTCCTCTGGAGCATTCTCCAGCCCATACGCCAGAATCAAGTGCGCTAACCTGTTGACCGGCGTCACTTTAACCCGCTATGGAGTCGTGAATATAACTGTAATAATTTATTTCTCGCTTACTTCACCTCCTAAACCACTTTCAAACAAATGTGCAAGAAGGAAGTTGTTTATTTGACAAATAAACGAGGAAGAGATATGTTTCCGTTTGGTAACATCGCGCCATAATGTAGTGCGGACCTATAAGCTCGTTGATGTCGCTAGATATGCGCTGAACGCCTACCCCCATCTTCGTTTGTAGCAAAATCAGTCATTCATCCATTAAAAAAATGGACTGCGTTGATTCGGAGAATAGGGAGACAAATTGGACCATTTAAAGAAAAAAACCGAATAGTATGACCCTTAACGCGGCTCGTTACCAAGCGATCGCAAAAAGAAAAAAATTGAGTACCTTGTTTTCGTGTCAGAAGATGTCGTTATTAAAAAGGTCGCGCCTGTCTTTTTGATTACTGTACTCACAAAAATACACTACGGCACGCCTATATCTAAGAGCCAGCCAGAAATGCAAAGAGAAAGGAAACTTACGGCTTCCGGCAAAAGAAGGCTGCATGGTATGCACTAGCGCGTCGTAGCATACGGTCACGAATGCGAATTCAGGTGATTCACGTGCATAAAAAAAACCAAGATATTCAAATGACCACATCCGTCCTTTATGGCTGCTTTTGTACTTTTATGGGTACTTTGTTGCTCATTAAGCTGCACAGGCATCAAAACATATCCTGAATGAAGACGACGAGCGCGCGTGCTACCACATTGGTTCCCAACTTCCCAGGCACTGCTCCTTGGCGGAGAAAGCCGGAGCTAGCAATACTGAAGTATGGCCTGCGAGATCTGGACACACACGCAGTGATCGCGGGTGACCCGACCTCGGAAGCTATTATTTAATAACTTGTATGTTTCCGAACGGCCACTCGGGCGTTAGTAAAATGCCAGCTTGTGGGACTCAGAGAGCGAGTAGAGTGCGGTATACGTTGCTAAGTGGTATAACGGCACCCCTTGAAATCGAGACTCACGTTTCCGTTTTGTCAATGGTGCAGACAGGCGAGAGATACGCTTGACAGACGATGGCGCAAACGGTGGCAGCTAGGTCACGTAATCCGCAGAGCAGATACCGAACGTGTGCCAAGGGGAACAAAAAAACTTAGCGCGGACGGCAGTGGACAAGATAAAGATAGATTACAAACCTGACGTACCGGGGCAAATTGGAAATCGCACAGAGACGTCTCCGTCCTGCAATGGACATAAGATAGGCTGTTGTTGTTCATGATGCTGATGGTCGTGGGGGCAACTATGATTCTAATGACGACCTTTTAATACTCATATATATATATATATATATATATATATATATATATATATATATATATATATATATATATATATATATGTGTGTGTGTGTGTGTGTGTGTGTGTGTGTGTGTGTGTGTGTGTGTGTGTGTGTGTGTGTGTGTGTGTGTGTGTGTGTGTGTGTGTGTGTGTGTGTGTGCTTGCGTGCGTGCGTGCGTGCGTGCGTGCGTGCCTGTAGGCGTGGCTGTACTACAATGGAAAGAAACAGATTTCTTCTTTTCGACGCACGCTTATAACTCCGCGAAGCATGAACGTGACCACAACAGTGGCTACTGCGCAATTGTGCGCGTTTCTGTCTCCTTAGTGGCGGCTATAAGCTTGTCTCTTTCAAAAGTAGAGAAGGGGAAAGTCGTTCCAGGAAAGGCAACCAGCCCTATTTGCATCTTGCAGCCATCGTGTCTATGTAGGCGTGGCTATATCAACGCTGACACTTCGCGCGGTGGCATCGAGTTTTGATCATTCTGTTCAAGGATGAATCGGGCTCATACGTTGAGTAACTCGTTATTTCTGTTGTGCTATCCGAAGAAGGAAGTGGTTTAAGACCAACTTGGAGAGGAAATTTACACAAGAGAAACTCTAAGTTTGCCTAAATATAAGTTAATTTTGGGGGTTTTACTTAGCAAAACCACGATCCGATTACGAGGCACGCTGTAGTGCCGGACTCCGGATTAATTCCGACCATCTGGGATTCTTTAACGTGTGCCCAATGCACGGTGCACGGGCCTTTTCCGTCCACATCGAAATGGATATTTGATCCCGCGACCGCGTGCTTAGCGGCGCAAAGCCTAAGCCACTGAGAAACCAGTGCGGGTGTGCTGTGGACCCGATTGTTGCGTTCCCGGCAATGAGCTTTACGTTGTGCTGCACGAAAGCACAAGTTAACGATCTCCCAAAAACAGTCCACACTTTATTGTTCAATCGTTTTGCCGTCTTGACATTCGCTCGTCAATATCCTGTGGCAATGCGCGTTACACCCGCGCGTGTGTACATGTGTGTGCGCGTGCGTGTGTTTGCGTGTGTGTGTGGGGGGGGGGGGGGGGCGTGTAGAAATACACATTGCGCAGAAAGTTTTGAGAGGGGGCCAAATTGTCACCCAACCGCAAGTAGCACGGATCCCAAAACGAAACCCACATTGCGTGCTTCAAAAAAATGGGAAAAAGAAAGAAATGTCCGCAGTTTAATAATTGTCTAGGTCTATAGCACTGCACCCGCCCTCGCCGCCTTCCCACGCAATCGCTCGGCAGCCGAGCTCCCGCTTAGCTCAGTCAAGAACCGTGTGCGCAATCAAGCGCCAGCTTCACCTCCGCGTCGTGTGATACCCGATTATAGGCCGCGATGTATCTGAACTTTGTTCCAGTTTACGCATTTCCAATACCTTTGCGCGCAATTACACGTAGACATGTGATGCCTTTCTATCTGACCTCGAGGTGTCTGCACGTACTGGTGCAAATAAACAAAAAAAGTTTCTCCATCCCTCACCACCATCGCACGTCTGCCAGAAAGCGAATCGAGTTCGCTGATCGCGTTTCTGTGTCTCTCGACGCAAAGACTCGCCACTTGCTCCCGCAACCAAGCCGTGACGCAACTCTCCTCAGGTCGTTACAGTCGCTGGACTGTGTGGCGAAACTCGGCATATACGCGCGCCGTTGCAAAAGCGGCCGATTCTCGAATGTTTCTCAGTGCGCACTCTATACGGCAGGCGCGGCCATTGCCTGCCCGCCGTGTTCTTTTCTTTCCGATTTCCACGGCGACGATTGACGTCGTGTACGGTGTTGACCACGAGCGCTCGTGATTGACGTCAAGGGCGCCCTGCCACAAGTCGAACGCAGCCAGCGGTCGGCCGCTTCGAAAGCGATCAGCAAAGAATGAAGAAGAAGGCCTCCGCAATCGCAGAACGGTCACTCTTACCATGAAAAGAGACTCGGCGAGCTGGAAAATACGCACATACTAAATACGAGGGTCGTACTCAGGTTGACGTGCGCTGTAATTACGCAATTAAACAAGAAGCGCTACCTAAATATCCTCATCGCTAGAAACATACGTCGTGGAGAGCACGCGTCCCTTACTAAAGCGAGTAACTTTCTTAAGCTTTCAGCTGTTCACTCACATTCACAATCATTATCGATGGCTTCCGCACATTTTTTTTTATTTAAACACGTATGTTGCCCTTATGGAGCGTGTGCAAGAAGCCTGCGAGATTCCGTCTCTCTCTACGGCATCCTGGCCTTTTTGATACACCGGTTTACGTTTATCAATTTCATCATTTTATCCAGGCAAAGCTGCAGGGCGTCTAAGAATGGGATAGGCAGAAAAAAGAACCAAAAAAGAAAGGAAACACATTGTTGCGTCGAACGAAATGAGTACGAGAAAAAACTACAAAGCTTTGAGCGTGATGGAGAACGGAGTTACCGCATTCAAAAGAATGTGAGCAGGTTAGCAATGCGCGCTGCGTGGAATAACTTCGCAGCAGAATACGGAAAAAATAAGACACCAGTGACACACGACGAATACGTCGCCAAGAAACAACGGAAGCCGAATGCACAATGATTAACAAGTTTAACGCATAATCTTGATGTACTTTGGAAGATGGGTTTAGTAAGAGTAACAAGAAGAATTCTCGTCATTTAGAGAATAGCATGAAGAATGCATTCAAAATTGGTTTGTAAAATACAACTTACTTTGAAGATCCCCTGCCGATGAAATCAGACTGAACACTACAGCTGAAAAAATGCAACGGTACTGTCAAGTATAGTGCCCCTGATGAAGACGAGGTGAAGAAGTTAGAGAATGTGTAAATTCTAGTTACGTTAAGTTTCGCAGTAGCGTGAGAGAGATTGGACCGCGAAAGCCTCAAGACGGAAAAGCGCACAACTATGCACGCAGAGATGAATAAACAGATATCGTATTCCGTGAATACAAGCTACAGACACTGATATTTAAGACTGCATTGTCAAACTTTCCCTGGCGTGGAAGTGTTTCGTCATTTGCCGGCGTTCGGGCGCATGCCACTCGCGATGCCGGTCGAAATGATGACCAGAGCATCGCTGAAAATACAGTCGATCGCACAGAGTAGTTAAGTACAGTACTTACTGCCAGCTTCAAAAGTTCACGGGACAGGCGATTTGAGAGAATGTTCTATTTCCGAGCGGTTCGCGACCGTAGCCCTGAAAACCGTGAAGCGCTATTGCTCAAACCTACTAGTACAAAATGGAAATCCGAATACCACATTGTGCGCTTATCCTGCGGAAATATTCAGCTTTCTCTCAAACACCGCCGTTCGGAATCACTTGACGCCGACTGCACGTAAGCGAAGTTCTGCGAAGAACCAGCCCCAATGCAAACGCGGAACAAAAACTGCGAAGTCTTTCGCGTGACAAGGAAAGTACTTGTGAAATTCTTTTATTTGCTCAAGATTTGCACTTTGTGCCTGAATACATGTGTCAAGGTGTCGGCTCGCGTCAGCTTCTCTGTCTCGATGGACTCAGCGTTGCCGGTAGTGCCATTTACCAGGCTGTCTGGTTTTCTGTAATGCCACTCTTCTCGCCTCCGTCCAAATCTCCACTGGGCTCTTTCTGCCGCGCATCTCTTTTGGGCTTTTATTTTTTCCCTCCACGATGTTGATGTTGCGATTCGACAACCCTACGCTTAGTTTGCTGTACGTGCTGGCTGGAATGAGTGCTTGGCCCAAACCCGGAGGCAGTGCAGAATACAGGACGTCGAATGCATAATTCTGATAGAAAAACAGAAAGAAAAGAAAAAAAACAAAATTTGTTCAACTGGTATTATGGCCTATGTGGCTGTCGGCAGTAAAACGTAATCATCACCATCGACAACTAATTATTATTATTATTATTATTATTATTATTATTATTATTATTATTATTATTATTATTATTATTATTATTATTATTATTATTATTATTATTATTATTATTATTATTATTTCACTTTTCTCAAACAGCTCCCGCAAAAAACCAACCCTCATGTTCACAAATTCACCGCGACTTGATATTTCTCACACTGGCCTACCGGCCACCGCCTAAAAGGTGTTGGCTCATCTGTTCAGTCCTCCGAATGGAGTTAGTTACGCTTTATTAGACGGTGCTGTAAGCGGGCGTCCCAACCGTTTCCTTCTATCGGTACTGTTTTTCGTCTTGTCCTTTGTTATTGGGATGACAATTATACGGATACTCTATAGGCACGTTCCCGTCATTTCTACGTTGCCCTGCACTGTCCTACGCTGCTCTACGCCGGGCTGCCCCGGGTGCGACGGCTGCATACGCGGCCAGCGCGGCGCTGTGTGCTGGACGCCGCATGGTCAGCTGCGGGTGCCAGGGTTGCTATTCCGCGGACATCGTCAAATTCCGCCTTATTGTTGAATTCTGCAATGGCCGCATTTCGAACCAATCAGAGACGCCGTGGCAGCCCTCGCGAGTATTGGGGGCGAGGAGTTACGGAGTCGCCATCTGTCGGAAGCGCCTCCCATGCGTAGTGCACATGTGAGGGATCACGCGGCGTGCTGCTGATACGTTTCGCTTACGGCGCTCAATAACAACATCACGTGGCAGCCCTCCTGGATATTTATGTAGGTACTCTCAAAACGAGGGAAGCTTTTGGCTGTCGATATAATAATATTGGGCAAACTGAAAGCACAGAATCGTTCACGGACGCTATCTCTTTACCGAATACGCACAGTGAACGCCACTGCGCGCGGTCGCCGCGATGGAGCCTCCCGAACCGGTTTATCGCGTCAAAGGTAGGCAAACGCTGAGAGTAAGCTATGTCAAATATGTTCTTATGTTGGGCTGTCTGCATAACCAAATGGGGCATAAGAGAATGAAGCCTCAATGCAGTGATCGTACGGGTTCGCAGCGACCGACTGCGCGTCTGCATGCATGTCCGCTGACAATGTTTCGCTTTCACTGTGAACGAGTTTTCGCACCATGCCGTGAGCTTTAGGCCGCAGCATATGAGCATTTGACAGTATGCTAGCAGCCATTGTTGTGCGGGCGCTATCAGAACTGTTCAAAAATAATTTTTTTATTGACTTCAACGTCTACAGCGACTGTGATGTGCCGTTGCGACGATTCAATGTTTTTTTTTTGTCTTCTAAATTCTTCGACATTTCAATATTATTTCTCAAGTTGCGTCGCACTATATATATGTTTATCGGTCTTTTCAGCGTGCGATTTCCTTCTGCTTCTTTTTCGTAATCCAGTGCATTAATTCATAACATAAGCATGACCATATGTCATGCGTTTTTTTAATGTGCGTCTTACCACTCCTTTTCCATTCCAGTGAACTTGCCAGTATCTAGCATCGACAAGTTCATAGACCAAACCGTCATGACATTAGCCGGGCAACGGGCGCAGAGCGTCTGTCTCAGTGCGCGTTTTCTGTTATACTCACTGAACGTGGCACAGTCCCGCGCAGACCATGACTCCTCGCCTCTGAGGATTTTTCGAAAAAGTGCGGATCGTCTGTGACTGCATTTTTCATTGCCCGACAGGCTTCTACGCGACGATCCCTTTGCTGGTCGCATTCCTAGATCATCGTGCAAAATTCGCTGGATGGAGATCCAAGATAACCCAGATGAGTTATCGAGGTGGTCGATTGTTCCGCGTTGATATTACTTTGAGACCACGTATTTCGGCGATGTTGTCGTCGATTCATGCACTTGAAGGACGACCTTAACGGAGCTGAGCTTCAACGGTTATTTCCCCCCTTTTAAACCTAGCAAACCAATCGTACACGTGCACTTGGTTTTTACTGAGAGCGGATTCTTTATAAGCTGGTTGCATCATCACAGCAGTTTCTGCTGCATTCTTGCTGCTTTCACACACACACACACACACGCACGCACACGCACACGCACACGCACACACACACACTCACACACACACACACACACACACACACAAACAAACACACAAACACACAAGCACACACACACACACACGCCTGCACGAAAAACAATGCGCGTCGTTGTTGGTTGACACCCCTTGGCGTACTTAGGAGAGGTCCTCCCATGGCGCCCTGGCGGCTAATCTTCCTACTACAAATACACGATGCGCAGGAGTACGATTCCGGTTACTTTTGGGCACCCCCTTATGCGTTGGCGAGGCGAGAAGGCTAGCGGATTAATGCGCGCTGGCTTCCCGCGCGTCTAGTGTTGTAGGCCACGCATTCTGCTGAGCTTTGGAGGCGCGATGCAGATGCAATGCTGAAAGCAGCTGCCGCGCGGAACGTTCGCCTTGCAATAGGCATGCGTGTAGAATACCACGCACGCTCGCCGCTGCCGGCGCTACTCATCACACCAGCTTTGTTACCAACCGCGAGCGTTTACTGTCACCGTGCGAACTCTTTGCGTATGTCTTTTGGCTCATGTCACCCCGCTTTATTGTCACTTTTTTGTCACCCGGCTAAGAAGTGATTGCTTATTGTAATTAATACTGATAGTAATTTCTTCGCAGACACACAGTATATTAAAGAGGGGCGCTGTTTAATAGATGAATAAAAGAAGAGTTCACAACAGCGTGACGACTGCCTTCATTCGCAGCCGCCACCTCTCTCTCCTATGTTGCCAGCCTTCTCTTCCGATTCCGCTAACACTCGGCCATTCTGACAGCGAACTGTCAGTCTACACGGTATATAGTCCCGAAGATAAAAAGGTCTTTTGGACAGACGCGTGCTACGTCTCGGCACGCTGTCTTCCTCGTCGGTGCTTGATTTGTCGGGCAGTTCTTGGCATCTTCCACCCCATCTCTTTAGTTGGCTGATGTTGGTGGTAGTCGAGTAGACCCTTTTCTTTCCGTTCATCTCGATCACTCTGTAGGTGTCCGCTGGGAGTATTTCAATCACAATCAGTGGACCTCTGAACTTCTGTGTTTTTGTTGGGGCGCCGGTGTGCTCTGGAACGCAGCGCATGACCACTATGTCTCCATTGCTCAGCTTGTCCGCTGTGAAGTGATGCTTGTCAAAGTACTGCTTCGACTTTTCTTGCTCGCTCCCTATTTCCTTTTGAGCCATCTCTTGAAGTTGCTCCGCACATACCCACTCGTTATTCTCCGTGTTTAGACATCTGAGGACACCATCCTGCATCCTTGGTTGATATCCATGCAGAAGCCTGAAAGGGCTAGTGCCAGTTGTGGAATTGTATGCAGTGTTTAGGTATCTCTCTAACTCCTTGGTGTACTGATCCCAGTCCTTCTGAGTCGGGTCCTTGACTGTAGCCATAATACACGGTACCAGAGTTCGATTCATACGCTCCACTTGACCATTTGCACTTTGGATGGGGAGCGGAGTTCAGTGTGTGAGCCACACCATTTTCTTGACAGAAGGCTTCAAAGCCATGGGACGTGAAACAGGGACCAAGGTCTGAGATTTCTTTGATGTTCTCCGGAAGTCCGAACACGGTTATAAAACTCTGCATGCACCGTAGTACGTTTCTCGCTGAGGTGTCTCGCACGGGGTAGAGACGTACAAACTTGGTCAGATTGTCCACCAACACCAAGATCCACTGTTTTTTCTTGGAACTTCTCACAAACGGACCAACACGGCCCAAGTGTACAACTTGAAATGGTCTCTTCACAGGTGGTACCGGGTGCATAAGTTCAGGTTTCTTCCCTCCTGGCATCTTTGTGAGCAAACACTCGAAACATTGGGATGTGCTGGTCCACGTAGCGCTTCATCCGAGGAAATCAATAAAGTTCCTTGATTTTCGTCACTGTTCGGTCTGTACTAAAATGTCCCTGTAAGTCGTGAAACTTGACACACAGTGTTTTACGCATGCTCTTAAGCATCACGAAAAGAAGTCATCCGTCTTCTTCAACAGGATGGAAGTCAACAGCCTTCCATCCTTCAGACGTAGGTTTTTGACCTTGACACTTTCTTCCTTGGTCCTTTCCTTGACTGGCTTCTCGAGAATTCGTGCGAGGTTAGCCAAGTCCGCATCAGATCGCTGGATGATCACAGCTTAGTCCTCTAAACTCAAGGCAAGGCACACTTCGATCCTTCTCTCGACAACATCATCGAGCGTTTCCTGCGGCGCTCCTACGGGTTCACGACTCAAATAGTCCATGTGTATCGTTTTCTGACCTGCTCGGTGCTTCACCTCGAAGTCGTACTATTGAAATAAGTTGAACCACCTTGCTATCTGTGGTTTAAGTGTCTTGTGCGCATTCAGATACACAATTGCTTGGCAATCTGTTACCAGCGTGAACGGAATGACTGGTAGAAATGGATGGTCTTTCCATACTCCAGACTATTGCCATTAACTCCAGTTTTCCCGCATGGTAATTCTTCTCCGCCTCAGTGGTGCGTTTACTGACACAAAGCACCAAGTGCCAGCGTCCTGACTCATCTTGTTGAAGGATCATTCCCGCAAGTCCATGTTTGCTTGCGTCCATGTGGAGTTATGTTGGAGCCGAAGGGTCATACAACTTCAAAACCGGAGGCTCTGTCAGTTCTCTTCGGAACTGGTCGAAAGCTTTCTGTTGCTCCACTGCCCATATATGCTTTGTGTCTTTCTTGGTCAGAGAAGTGGTTCTGCTTTCAGAGCTTAATGGGGAGTGAAGCGTCTCAGAAATCCTGTCAGGCCCAGACATATCTTGACACTGTGAACGTCAGTTGGCGTGCTAGCGTCCAATATAGATTGTTGCTTCACTTCACGTGGCTGCAGGTAGCCTTTCACAATCTTGAAACTTAAGTAGTCGAGTTCGTCACTTCCAGGCACACACTTCTGTAGCTTCAGGGTTGGACCAGCAGCTCGCAGAGCATCCAGTATTTGTTTGAGCCGAACCAGCATGTCTTCCCAGTCCTAGGCTGGAATCAACAAGTCGTCCATGTAACACAATACTGCAATGTTGCGCAGAGATCTGAGGATCTTGTTCATTAGACGTTGAATTACAGTAGGACCGTTTCTCAGCTCGAACACCATACGTTCAAACTGCCCGGTCTCATCAGGCGTGATTATTGAAGTTTTGGCCTTCGATTCCTCACTCAGTAGAAGCTGAAGGTACCCGTTTGCAGAGTCTAACACACAGTACGTTCGTGCTCCGGACATTTGTTGCAGCTCGTCATCAATGTTTGGCAAGAGAAAGTGTTCTGGCACCGTCTGGCCATTTAGCCGCCGATAGTCTATGACTAGACGATTTTCTCCATTTTTTTTCTTTTTCACGAGTAGCACTAAACTAGCGTATGGCGAGGATGCTTCGGTTACAATGCCAGTCGCTTTACACTCTTTGACAATTTCTTGGATTGCTTCTCTTTCGTCTGCATTAGTCGTGTACGGTTTGCAGCTGACTGGAGTGCATCCGGAATACTCTGTGATAGTCATTTCCAGTTGGTTACAACACCCCAACTCTGGCAGATTCAGTGCAAAGCAGTCCATGTATTCATTGAGCATCTTCATCAGTGCATCCAATTGTTGTTCATTGACGTCTTTCCCGACATTCAGCATGCTACGATCAATGGGCTTCGGCTGAGACGCAGGTCTCATGGAGGTTAACTCTTCGCTGCTTGAAAGCAGTTCAGCGTGAGCCAACAAACTTCCCTTGATCAGCTGTTGGTCTTCATCCTTGTCATTCAACACGAATTCGATGTGAAGTAGCATTCCCTTACCAGGCCCACTAGGTAAGATCATATTTCCTTCACTCTTACTGGGTCTCCACGGTAAACCCAACTCCGACAATGTGGTTTACTGACGCCCGACGCCTCTTCGCATTACAGGTAACAACCAATTACGCTATTTATGCGCGTCGTTCCCGCTATGCCGCTTTGCTAGTGCTGCCAAGCCCAGGCTGCTGCATTACCATTGTTCGCGACTGCACGTATGTCATCTTACAACTTCTTTCTCTCTCTGGCGACATAGAATCAAATCCCGGCCCTAACACCCGTTCCACTTCTACGCAGGCATCCTGTGACATAATGGCTGCATTGGAGGAAATAAACTCAGGTCAGGCATCCCTTCTAAGTGAAATGAAATCAATTCGAAATAAACTATCGCAGAACGACAAAATTTTTGACGACATTAAAAGGCGACTAACAAAAATTGAAGGTGATGTTTCCGCCATAACTGCACTAAAAACCGAAGTTAATTGCATCAGGACAGTGGTCGATACAAACACTAAAGCCATTTCCGACATTTCATCAAGACTAAACGATTCAGAAGATAGGGCTCGTCGTTCTAACCTTGTGTTTTTTGGGGTATCTGATACTGAGCGTGAAACGTGGCAAGAATCTGAGAAGAAAATTGTGGAACTTTGTGCTTCTAACCTTAATGTCAAGTTGGATCCCTTAGATATTGAGCGCGCTCATAGAATTGGCAGATATAGCTCTAATAGAAACAGACCCATAATTATCAAATTAGCTCATTTCAAAGTAAAACAACACATTCTTTCAAATGCTAAACAACTTAGAGGGTCCAGCTACAGCATATCGGAAGACTACTCAGCTAACACCCGGCATGCACGTAAACAACTAATCGAGTTCGGCAAGTCGCAACAGAAACCTTTCAAACTCCGGTACGATAAACTAATCGTGGATAACAGAACTTACAAGTATGATAACACTACAAATAGAGTTACCTCAACTTCATAGCTACCATCACGCGCTATCGCAAAACCATATACCACCCCTGTATCATTCGTTTATACTAACATTAGAAGCTTGTTGCCCAAACGCGAAGCACTCTGTAGCCTTATCGATTCCTCTGATTGTAAGCTTCTTGTACTAACAGAAACGTGGCTGAATTCTACCGTCGATAACACAGAGCTTAATTCTTTCCTTCCTGATTTTGACATTTTTAGGCGAGATCGTGTAGGCAAACGCGGAGGAGGTGTTCTGATAGCTGCCCATCGTAGCCTTTGTTGCTCCATTATCAATATCACTTCACCTCTGGAAATATTATTCGTATTGTGCAGTTCTTCATACCTACAAACTATTATCGGTGTATGCTATCGACCCCCCGATGCAGATGCTTCCTTCACTATTCACTTCCACGAGGCACTGCAAACTGTTACTAAGTCATTTAATCATGCGCAACTACTCCTCTTAGGTGACTTTAACTTTCCTGATATAGCATGGTCCGAACCAGCCATAACACTGTCTAAAAATAACCTTGAATGTAATTTTCTTAACACATGCCTCACCTTTGGTTTGACACAGCTAGTATCTACCCCAACGCGGAAAAACGAACAGTGCTCTAACATACTCGACCTTATCTTAACATCCCATCCCGACAGTGTTTCTTCTATAACACATCTACCAGAACTAAGTGATCACTCGGTACTACATGCAGAATTATCCTGGCAGCTACCTCATTGCAAAAAATCAAAAAAGAAAATAACACTCTACGATAAAGGTGATTACATCAGCATCAACAATGCACTAACCGAGTTTTACAACTGGTTCATTATAGATTTCCCGAAGCGCACAGTAGACGCCAACTGGACGCTTTTTAAAAATAAAATGATCGAACTCACTACGACTTACATACCAACCATCATTTTAACAGAGCGACCTTCGTCCCCATGGTTCAACAACACATTAAAACGACTAAATAATAAAAAGAAAAGATTATTTCGTAAAGCCAAGCGTTCCAATACCGCTCCGGCCTGGGAAAAATATTACATCACTGAAAAGGAGTTTGATTCCTTGGCCGCAACAGCTAAACGAACCTTCTACTCAACTACACTCCCTAACTTGCTGCAAAACAATCCCAAACAATTCTGGAAATACATTAACCCAAATAACCGTAAACCATTACTATTATGTGATAACGATAATAACCGTGTTCCAGACCATAAAGTATCTGAAGTACTAAACTCTGTCTTCTCTTCCGTGTTCACTTCTGAACCTAACACTGACCTCCCAGACTGTCCTTACCTCAACAACCCAACGATGCCTGACATAACAATCGAAGCACATGGTATAACGAAGCTAATCGAATCCCTCAAATTAACATCCTCAGCCGGCATCGACGGCATCAATTCCAAAATGCTTAAGAACACCGCGCACATCTCTAGTGTATTTTTGTGTCATATCTTTCAGCAATCATTATCATCTGGAGTGGTGCCGCAAGACTGGAAAATAGGTAAGATAATTCCAGTACCAAAAAAAGGATCATCATCATCGTGCCACAATTACCGTCCAATTTCCCTCATCAGTGTTTGTTCTAAACTAATGGAGCATATAATTTATTCTCATATTGTAAACTTCCTAACATCCGCTAATTTCTTTAATCCAAATCAACACGGTTTTCAGAAAGGCATCTCCTGCGAGACTCAGCTAGCCCTATTCGTTAATGACATCAGCTCGCATCTTGATCAAAACATACCCATAGACGCCCTCTTCCTAGATTTCCAAAAGGCTTTCGACAAGGTTCCTCATGAACGGCTCTTTCTAAAACTATCATGTCTTAATCTTAACCCTCATGTTCTTCAATGGATACGCAACTTTCTCACTAACCGTCAACAGTTCGTTTACGCTAACCAATGCTCGTCTACCTTATCACCCGTTATCTCTGGCGTGCCACAAGGCACAGTCCTGGGACCACTACTCTTCTTAATATACATTAACGACTTACCTATAGGTTGTTCTTCCAAAATTCGTTTATTTGCCGATGACTGTGTAATCTATCGTCCTATTACTAACGACGCTGATTCTCGCGCCCTCCAGTCCGACATTAACGTCATTGAAACATGGTGTAATAATTGGCTAATGTCCCTCAACATCAACAAAACGTCACTACTTACTTTCCATCGTCGCCAATCATTTATGTCAGCTAATTACACTATCGCCGGTTCGGAAATATGTGCTGTAACTTCATATAAATACCTAGGCGTTAACTTGTCCAATAACCTCAGTTGGTCCTCACACATTTGCAACATTAGCAATGATGCCAATCGTGTACTAAACTACCTGCGCCGTAATCTACGTCTTGTTCCGCACTCAGTAAAACTACTCGCATACTTAACAATCGTTCGACCCAAACTAGAATACGCATGCTCAGTGTGGGACCCACACCAATCTAACCTGGCAACAGCACTAGAATCCATACAGAATCGTGCAGCAAGGTTCATTCATTCTGACTACTCTCACCACACTAGCGTTACTAAACTTAAATCATCTCTGAAACTTCCAACCCTCGAGCAGCGCCGCAAAACAGCAAGACTGTGCCTCTTTTACAAATTTTATCACTCACTACTTCATCAGACCGACATCACGCCTGCGCATCGCACTTCATCCCGTCATGGCCATTCAAAGGCTGTTTATCCCCCTCCAGCTCGCACCTCCGCTCATCTTAACTCTTTCTTCATTCAAACAGCGAAAGACTGGAATCATCTGCCTGCTGAAGCGGTGCACCACTCCAGTCATTCATCGTTCAAGGCATTTATTGAAAATATTATGTAAATATGCCCACCCCTCATGTAAAACCCCAAATGGGGTATTTGAGGTACCAATAAATAAATAAATACAGTTCTTTTGGGCAGCACAATGGTTTCCTTGACAGGAGGTGGTTCCTTGGAAGGCTTCATCTGGGCAAGGTCGATGTTACAAAATGGTAGATCGTCTCGGTAGCCAATCCTGAGTTCATCTCCCATGCGTAAGTATGCAATGTGGTCTTGTTCCGTCCAGGTTCTACCAACCAGCATGTCCACGGGCAAGGCACTGTTGTTGACGACAATCACCTTGACATTGCGGCATACCACGTCATCAATTTCTATGTCCACCTCCAAGGTCCCGATAGACCGAACTGTAGATGTGCCGGTGTTCCCAAACCCATACAAGTCTCGGGCCCTGCACACAACTTGTAGGCTGCACCTTTCAGCCGCTTGATGGCGCAATATGCAATCTGAACTTCCCGGGTCAATCATCACCGAGAGCTGGTGAGTTCCACTGATGGTCGCAGTTTTGAGGAACTTTGATGGACCACTGTCGCTTGTTGTATTCTAATTCACCACGAAGTTACCAACAGGGTTTGTTTTTGTACAGTCTCCCGCTATGTGCCCATACCTGCCGCAACTGTAGCATTTTCACTCCGCTTGATCACGCTTAGGCGGCTCTGGCGTTTTCTTCGGTAGTCCCCCACCACTTGCTCGGTCTGGGACACGTGCTTGGTCTGGTCACTTGATCAGTATACGCGCGGCAGTCCAAGATCTTGAGGTCGTAGGCTTGGCGCGAGGTGTTGTGGCGCCTGAATCACCACCTTGTGGCTTGGGCCCTGGTGACTTCTACATTCTAGCTTCGCTTATTCGCGCCAGTCTTCGGAAGCCTGCCAGAAATTCATCCTCGTCCTTGTGTTCCTTCGCCGTCATGGAGGTGCATGCATTTCTAAACTGCTGCCCTACCAAAACTAGCTCCATAGTATCTTGCCTACCGTGGCCCAATCCCTTGCATAACAAGGTCTTTTCGAGAAAGTATGCCATGATGGACTCTCCCCTCGTCTGGACTCCTTCCTGCATTTGCTTGAACTTTTCGACCGTGCTTGTCTGGCCCACAAATGTCTTTTTGAAGGTAATCTTGAAGTCCTCCCACCTAGTGAGGTCATCGACACGGGCCTGAAGCCAAAATTGAGCAGGTCCCTTCATGTGAAGCCTTGTGTTTTCTATTCTGAAGCTGTCCGGCGAGCCGCGCAGGACCGCCATGGAATCGATGCTCTTCAGCCACGCCCCGGCTTCGTGGGATGAGCCCTCGCCATCGAAATCGTGGATAGTTTTATTCAGGTCTGGCATAACATGGAACGCTTCAGGTTTCCTCTCGAGGAGCTCCAGTAACGGCCGGTTTTGCTCCAGCAGACCTTGCATCAGTTGGTTTTCGTGAGTTCCGCCGCCGTCTGCCATCTTCGGGGTTGTCTAGGCGTCTCCCTAGGCGTACACACAGTTTTCACCTCCAGCTGAGCGTCTAGGCTTACGACGTCACACAGAGCATCCGCACACTCGTTTCTGAGGCGGCACAAAGACTCACGTTTTCGATGTCGGTACCTCACGAAGATGGTACCGTTGCGTCTCGTAGACGTCACACAGAGTGTCCGCACTCACGTTTTCAAGGCAACGCAAAGGTCCGTTTTACGGTCCGTACCTCACGAAGACGGCGCCAACGAAGGGTCCGTTGAAAAGTCAGCGAGCATCATCATCGACGCAATCCCACGACATCGGCTTCCAGGATAGCTTCACCACGAAGGTTTCGGTGTATCCCATTTCTGAGATGTTAGGAATTTCTTCGCAGACACACAAATTATTAAAGAGGGGCGTTCTTTATTATATAAATAAAAGAAAGAAAGAGTTCACAACAGCGTGACGACTGCCTTCCTTCGCGGCTGCCACTTCTCTCTCCTATGTTGCCAGCCTTCGCTTCCGATTCCGCTAACAATACTGTGAGTAGAACTATAAGAGCCTTATTTCACGTAATAGTCCATTACTGTGCTACCGCTGTCGATTATTCGCATTTGCGGCTGATTTGCGACTTTTCGTGTGTTTGCAGAAATAAAAAACCAACCTTCCACACTCAGGTTTTCCGGGCTACTAAACCACTAAGTGCTTGGCAGCGGCGTTATAGGCAAACGATTTCTCATGGAAAACCTACAGGGCCCAATGCCGCACTGTAGGTCAACTGTCAGACCGCTAAAATCGTCGGTTCTTAATCCATCGCCGGCGGTCCTTCCGTGATCTTCTGTATATGAGCACGAGGTCTCAGGTTCGATAGCCGGCCGCAGCGGCCACATTCCCATGGAAGGCCAAATGCACGACAATTCGTGCACCGCGCTTTCGGTGCGCCGCAATGGTTGAAAAAAATGTTCCGGAGCCCCTCCGCTACGGCGTTTCTCGTAGACCGTGAGTTTAGTCGGTACATTAAATTGAGGAACCTAATTCAATTTAGAGCTATCAGCACTTTTGCGTAATGGAGTTTCCAGCCTGCCAACAGTGACAAGAGTGCTTTTCTTCCGTTAACGCTCAGCATCCGCTACACGTTACCTTGTTGAGAAAGATCCACGTGCCGACCAAGAAACGTTTTTTTTTTTCCCGCTGTAGCCGAGACACGTGCGCGTGACGTTTGTTTGTCTGCCGGCAGGTGGCGACAAGTCGCGCGGTACGTCAGTTTCCCAGAACCTTCGAGGCCACTCGAATGACTCATCCGGAGGAAGCAGGCGACGTCCAAGACTTGCGCAGGACAATATGCATCGCCACGAGGCCGAGTGAAGCTTCTAGAATGCTCAGCGCAATGAAGTTCTGGCTTTTCGTTATTTATTCATTTCATTTCAGGGTCGGGTTAATAAACATTCTGGCTTCTGTTGAACGCATCTTTCCAATCCACGTTCATTCATACTTTCTAACTACGCTGCGCGGCTGGGCAGACAGGAATTCTAAGGAATGTGAGAGAGCTTGTTTAATCTCTCATGACATAAGTCCTTTCACCTGCAGAAAAATGTCTACATTGTTGTTTCCTTGAGTTCAAAAATTGCGTTCGCATCGATAACGCATGGTTCGTTACGTGAGAAACCAACAGCACGTGTGAGTGCGAGTGAATTTGTTTATGTCTATACGCCCTGCCTGTAAAAGGCATGTTTTGCATGCGACACGCACTGTCTTACTTTTGTTCGGCTTTATGTAAACCTACTGCACAGGCGAACCTTGCCAAATGTGCGCCTGAATGGGTCCAAGCGCCTGAATGGGTCCAAGATTTCCTTTAAAACTTCGTGTGTATTATAGCATCGTTCAACAATTGGATAGGTGGCGTCACCTTGGTCTGCTGTTGACAGGCAACTACTGGTGATATCGGAATGCAGCTTGGCTCAAGTGTTTTGTTCGGATTCTGAAGCCGCGAATCGGAGTTTGTATCGCTTTCCATGTGAGTCAACGGCGAGCGATTTGGATGGTTATTGTGTCGGGACGACGTTCTATTGATCCTTTCATCAGGGGAGAGAGAACCTCTTCTGTGGATTGTTGCGCGGAAGTACAAAGAGCGTGCGCTGCTACTTCTGCAGTGCTTTTGAAAGAAGGCTCAGGTGGTTTCTCAACCGACACCAGAGCAGTTTGGTGACGATGCAGGAGTTCTCGTTCGAAAGGTATATATACCGGCATTACGACTAACTGCAAGCTCCTATAGGCTCATTTACTAGCTTGGACTACTCAATCGGTCAGTGCACATGCGATTCATGCGATTTATAATTATTAAGCCTTATAAATCGCCTTCGATGCTTCATATGCACAAGTGTCATAGTCCGCACTTATAGCGGCTGTTTCCATCTCTCAGAGGATCCGCCGGCACTTGTCTCTCCAGGCGACACGTTGATCGTCAAGTCTAGCCGGGCTCGATCACTGCGCTTTGTCCTTTCTTCCAATACTTGCTCTCCGAGACCGCCCGTGTAGCGGTAACTTTTCACAGAAAGCGTGTGCCTTGCACCGCGCAGACCGCACTGTTTCATACCTGAAGCACATTGGGATTTATCGACCGGTTACCTACATTGACTGGAAGTATTGTAGACCCAAAGGAAACATGAGCGTCTTATACAAAATTGTTGATAATGCTATAATCGCAATGCTGCAGCGAGCCCTCCTTAGGCGGCTATGTAGCGTAGAGCAGCGCGCGCCACAGCACAAGAAACTTATTCACTGCTTGTCTAACTGGGTTTAAATTTTACAAAGAAATTCACTGGTGCATAGATTTCAACGTATCTTAAACAACTCGAGCTGATGAAATATCGTTCATTGCTCCTATACGAAGTAGTCTGCATTTGGTACGGTCGCTTACTGCATTCGATATATCGTTGGCAGATTTGGGAATTTCTCGACCTTCGGGTGTTGACCATCGGGTGCGCACAGTCACAGATTTCTGTAATCTCGCCGAACGTGGGTTTTTCATTTGTGAGTGGATATTTTTTATGACGCCGAGACGTATAGTGAAGACAAGCTTTGACACGACTTGAAAAACCGATACAAGAGGCAAAAAGTGCCAATCCCATCCTTCCCCCCTCCCCGTCAACATTTCTTTTTCCGCATTTCGATGGAGGCGAAATGCGAAAACACCCGTGTACTTAGATTTAGGTGCACGTTAAAGATCCCCAGGTGGTTGAAATTTCCGGAGTCCTCCACTACGGCGTGGCTCATAATCAGAAAGTGGTTTTGGCACGTTAAATCCCATAATTTAACATTTCTTTTTCTTTTCTTTCTGAGGACGCGATTTAGTTCCCTTTGTTATTTCCCTTTCGACGAAACTTAACCATCAAGCTGAAACACGTGTGTCACTAACCACGGTCATTTCAACGCAGTTACAGAACACACTTGTCAACACGACGACACAAGGGGAAAAACCAGGCCTAACCAGACAAACGATAAAGCAACCGTGAAAAGTTGCTTCGGGAAGGTTCTTCGGGTGCAAACACCGCTGGCGCAAGAGACGTGAACGCTGTAGTTACCAAGGCCAGCCGAACACACGTACAGGGTCTGGGTCATCGCCTTCTCGATAAATAACGTGCCGCGCCGTCCCCTTCTCTCGTGGTGCTTTGCATATGACCGGCGCCACTGGTCTGAATGAACAAAAGCGTTTTCTTTCAGCTGTTCCGTAATCGATTAGGAGTACGAGCGGCGGCGCGTAGACCGGTCAAGGGGCGTGAAATAATGAATACTCAACACGCGATGGCGCGAGGGCGAGGTGCGCTCCATACGTGGACGAGGGCGTCGTGCCGATGGTCTGGCTGGCGTCGATCTGGCGCTGTTGATCTTGCTGCGACCGGCGGCAGCTGCGCCCCAGCGATACGCGCATCGTTGCTTCTGTGCCTCCTGTCACGCGCCGAGTTTACAATCAGACTTGCCCTATCGCTTGCTCAACAACCGGTCGTGTAGCCAATAGCTATAGCCATCGTGTTCTTGTTTTCGCCTTAACCCCCCCCCCCCCCTCCTTCTTTCTTCCTCAATCATTCTTTCTAGTTTTACCCGGACACAACTCGTCTTCCGTAGGAGCGTTGTCGCCGGCACCGCCGAGGAGTAAACAACGTTCCGGTCGCGTCTGGCCGGGTCAGCAGATAGTTCGGGCGAAAGGGGGCGACCTCCCGCAAGGTTGCCTCTCGACCGTACCTCCTCGCCGTCCAATGCTGTCTCGTCTGGTTCGCATCCCCTGCGGCTCTTCCCCTTCACGATCACACACACACTCTCTCTCTCCTGCCCTGTCTGCTCCTGTAGTTACGGCACAACTTTGGAAACTCTGTAGCTCGTTCGTGCAAAGCGGGAAGATAGGTATATCCGGTGGCCTGAAGCGAGTCTCTTTTGATCCATAAGGTCCCGATAGCGTTCACGTGAGCCCTACATGCAAATTTCGATGCCGTCTATAGACGGCTCCAACCTGCCTTATGTCTGGTCCGCTATACGCTACTTGAATGCCGATCTGTGATGTCACCTGCAAGCTGTGTCTATACAGCAACCGTCAATTGTGCGAGCAGCATGTGATCGTTTCCTCACGACAAGATCACGTTTCCGGCGTAGCATGCGCTTAAACTTATATCTTTCATTTCTTACGAGGGAAAGACGTTTAACTTCTCTTTTGTTATTCATCGACGCGGCAACGAAGATGTTCGCAGAAGCTGTGTTCCTCTGATGAAGTGATATTCGTTAACAGAGCACGCTTCATAGCTGTGTTCCGAGAGAGGGTCGTGCTATTCTGACACGGCTTGCTGGCGCATGGTGGCTACGTGACATGCAAATAAAGAAGATTTCCTAGTTTCTCGTGTGGCTTTCTTGCTGGCACCGAGAAAGCGCTCGCGCTCGGTTTGGCCATCGTAGGCAAATCGTGCGAAGATCTCGTGAAACCTCTTGGCAAGCTTGACGCGGCAGTGCTGCTGGGCAATGCGTCAGAGCGAAATGTAAGCGGGCAGGTATGACTACACGCGAAATGCTGACGGAGCTAAAATTTTCTGTCAGCCGTGTCGAAACTATGCGATCGTGTTAAATGGTAAAGAAAAAAAAACAAGAAGCGGTGGAACAACTTTGCGTTGAAGCTTCTATTAAGAGAACATACAACCTAGCGCCGATTACGACAGCCTTCTGATGCGAGGAAATCAAGGCTTGAATGAACATAAAAAAAAAAATGTTGACATGATGGGAAGACCCGCTTGCATTTATATCGTTTCTGTGTGTTGTGGGGCAATTTGAGAAGCCGTCCAGAGGCCAACCGTCAGCTTGCCCTTGGTCGCTACGGGCGCTCCGCGTGGTCGAACACGTGTTTGGCGTCATCGGCAGAAGCGTTGAGAAATTTACATATCAACCGACGGCGGTGAAGAAAAATGTAGGAAATGTAAAAGGAAAGCCCCCTTTCTTATATGCAGATCAAAGAAGGTGGCCTTGAAGGTCACCTTGCTGTGCCTGATGACTGGTTCAGCAGCCGCGACGTCATCAGAACCCGCAATAACCAGCATCGAGCCAAGAAAGCGGGTAGTAGCATAGAGTTGTTCACTCCGCGTGATGTCATCTGAGTGCAGCCGAAACCGCACCAGAGAAGTGTTAGTGAGACTATGGCCATGTGACTTCCGCGTTATGGGCCTTGACCTGAAATCGCAATGAGGACTCGCTGCACGTGCCTTATAAATGACGTACAAGGGTTGATCGGTTTCTGGTTGGCCGCAAGTTAGTGCTCGTTCGATAAATTTTTCTTCAATTGTTAGATGTGCCTGTTACGGCGCATAATTATTTGATAAGAAATAACAAGCCATTGGCAACTACGGCGTCGGTTCTAGGAACGCTAGAGGAGAGATGATGGTAGAATTTGCGGAAAGTAATAAGCTGCGAATAATCAAAAACTTCTTCAGGAAACGTAACAACAGAAAGTGGACACGGAAAAGCCCTAATGGTGAAACAAGAAATGAAATTGATTTCATACTTGTGCCGATGCCAGCATAGTGAAGGATGTTGAAGTGTTAGGTGAAGTGCAGTGATCATAAGTTAGTGAGGCCTTGGATTACCTCAATTTGAAAAGATAAAGAGCAAAATTCGTCAGGAGGAAACAGGCCGACCTAGACTCAGAAAGGGTAATAGTAGACCAATTTAGGCTGGTACTTGCAAACGAATATGCAGCCTTAGAACAGAGATATGAAGATGACACAGAGCTAATGAATGAAACCGTACCTAGGCTGGCTTCAGAAGCAGCAGTTGAAGTGGGATGTGACGCACCAAGGCAACCAGTAGGTAAGCTCTCCCAACTAACAAAGGGCCTAATAAAGAAACGACAAAGAATGCAATTTAACCTCACCAGATCAGATAGAATTCGCGGAACAGTTAAAACTGATCAACAAGGAGAAAATAAGGGATATTCCAAATTATAACGTGAGAAATACTGAGGAAGCAGACAGAAATGTACACAGCATGAAATCAGCGAGAAGAAAATTTGTCCTAAGATAAGCCAAGATATATGCACTGAAATATAAGCAGGGTAATATAAGCAATCTCGAATATGTAGTAAAAGCAGCGCAAGAATTCTATGCTGGCCTGTACAGTACCCAGAGCGGCCACGATACCTCTATTCGAAGTAGTAATGAACAGGTTACAGAAGCTCCTTCTATAACTAGCGATGAAGTTAGAAGGGCTTTGCAAGGCATGAAACGGGTAAAAGCGGCAGGAGAAGATGGAATAACACTCGATTTAATCAAAAATGGAGGAGACGTAATGCTTGAAAAACTGGGTGCCCTTTATACGAACTGTCTATTGTCTTCTAGGGTTCCAGAGAACTGGAAGAATGCCAACATTATGCTAATCCACAGAGAGGGAGACGTTACAGAAATGAAAAATTGTAAGATCATTAGCTTACTTCCAATGTTATAGAAAATATTCACCAAGATTATTTCCAATAGAATAAGGGCAACACTGAGCTTCAGTCAACCAAGGGAACAGGCTGACTTCACGAAGGGATACTCTGCAATGGATCGCATCCATGTCATCCATCAGGTAATCGAGAAATCCGCAGAGTACAATCCGCCCCTCTATATGGCTTTCGTAGAATTATGGAAAGGCATTTGAATCAGTCGAGACACCAGCAGCTATAGAGGCATTACGTAACCAAAGTGTACAGGACGCTTATGTATATATCTTGAAAAATTCATAGCTACCTTAATTATCACCTAGAAAAGTAGGAAGATACCTATAAAGAAAGGCGTCAGACAAGGAGACACGATCTTTCCTATGCCAATCACTGTATGCTTGGAAGAAGTGTTTACCTATTAAACTGGAATGGCTTAGAAGTGAGGATCAATGGCGAATGTCTCAACAACCTTCGGTTTGCGGATGGCATTGTCCTGCTCAGCAACACTGGGGACGAATTGCAACAAATGATTGAGGACCTTAACAGAGAGAGTGTAAGAGTGGGGTTGATTAATATGCAGAAGACAGTGTTCAATAGCCTGGCATGGGAACAAGAGTTCAGGATCGCCAGTCAGTCTCTAGAGTCTGTGAATGAGTACGTTTACCTAGGTCAATTACAGGGACTCTGATCATGAGAAGGAAACTCCCAGAAGAATAAAGAATGCGTTGGAGTGCGTACGGTAGTCATTGTCAGATCATGACTGCAAGCTTACCATTATCACTGAAAAGAAATGTGTACAATCAGTGCATTTTACTGGTGCTAACATATGCGGCAAAAACTTTCACAACAAGAATTCTCACAACATGGTAACGGTTTAGCGTAGTCTACCGCAGCTTTCATATACACGAGCGACAATGTTTCGCCTGACATGTCGTGGGGTGGTTCGGATAAAAAAAGTCGATAATGAATTGTAGACAACAGGCACCGTGGCCGAAATGTAATTTGACACTGTGCTGTCATTTTGCGATATTGGCATGATTTAAAAGTGCATCAGCCTCACAGGACCGTAGCCTTTGTACGTTGTGAAAACGGGCCAGTGCCGTCAACAGCGGAGAGGCGACAAAACAAGACCAGGGATCCTTTTCTTACTGCGCTGCATTATTTATTTATTAATCGTGGCGCGCGTTTTAACTTACCTACAATAAATTCCGTGCTCTATTTTTGTGTCTGTTGCCTGTTATTTCTAGTTTTTGTATAACGTGCGTTTTGCATGCTAAATTTAGGTTTTTTATTTAGTATTTTTTCTTATTTATTAACACACATTGAGCAAGGATGTCCCTCCGACAGTTCTGAACTTTGGGACCTCCGACTGCAATAATAATACTACTAATCAGCCGCCAAATAAAGTTGCACTTGAACTTGTTCTTTTTTTTTAATTCTAGGCTTTTTACGCGCCAAAACCGTGATATGATTATCAAGCACCCCATAATGGGGCACTTCTGATTAATTTCGCCCACCTGTGGTTCTTTAACGTGCACTCAGTGAATGCTACACGGGCGTTTTTGCATTCCGCGCCCATCGAAATTCGGCCTCCGCGGCTGAAATTTGGACCCGCGCCCTCGAGCAACATGGTTTCGTTACATGCGGTTGTAGCATGGAACCCCCGCTGACTTAATACTATTTAATTTTATACTAGTAACTTAGGATTTAGGAATACTAGGATTTAATACTAGTAATTTCTGGCTCAGGCTAAGGGCATCAGTGAAACACATGCTGCCGATCACCAGATAACTACCTACACATCACCTATCTTGGCGCACATGCCCATTGTTGCTGTAAAGAGCTAGCGTTCGTTGACACTTCGCAAGACCAAACTTGTTTTCTGCCGATAAAGGCACAGGAAGTTTCGCCTGTTGAGCTGTGTCCTTCTTTCCACTGTCTGTGTGTTTTCGGGTACAGGTATACAAGAATGCAGTATACCAATAGGCCCAAGCCTTCATTGTTTCAATAGTAGAAAACACGCACTAGCCGACGATATTTCTGGAAACTAGCGAATCAAAAGTAATGGCAGGAGTCGAGGAACGCGCATAAGCGTTTTAGCGCAAGTTAGAATACGAGCGGACGGAGGCAACTGCACTTTACTGGGTAACTACATATATAACAAGCTTGCATGACGCGGGCGGGCGCATCCCACATGTTTACTATATATTATACTATGTAGAAACAATTCATTATCCCTCCTCTTTTCATTTAAAGTTTCATAACAAACGCTTAGCTGTACTCTAAGCCACTTTAGGTTCATTTGCGAGTGCTGTGAGGTAATGTTCACAATTTGGGCAGTGGTTCCCGTCACAGTTCGCGCCCATGGCATTATAGAGACGAACTTTACGGCTTTCAATCTTCAAAGCTTTCAATGGGCGCCAGTTCCACGATGCGTGTGCGACGTATACCTTAGCTTCTGCAGCACACCTTGCCACTGTTGGCTTCATTTCTGTCGACCGGGGCTGCGTATACGTGATTGCATTGTTACACAAAGCAGTGGAAAACAATACGGTACGAGACAATGCAGCGAAGCACTAAATCCGTCATTCACTGTCGTCGGCGTGTGTGTGCAAAGGGCGCGAATGTTTTCGATGCAAATGAATTACATTTACGCAATAAAGGCAGCAGGACGCGCTCTCTCTCCTGCTGCAGTATTGTGCGGTGATGCCGAGGGTCGAACGACGCGCAGTTCTAGATGTATGCCTTTATTATCGATGAGTGCCAAAGATCAATGACTTCTCACGGGGTAAAAAAAATCTGTCCACCGGCACTGTGTTTGTAGCTGACAGCTTGTCCATTATACGTCCTTCACTATCTTCCATACCAGTGCTCGCCACTACAGTTTCACAACAATCGGCGCTGCTTCTATTTCGTCCGATAACAGCCACTATTCAATTCTTTTGTATCATGGCTGACGTTCTCGATGACGAATCTTCTCCTGAGGCGTAAAAACAATCACAAGCCTTATACAGAAGTCCTGCTCGTACTGTATTATGCGGCGAGCTCTATGCATTCGTAGTAAACTTGAAGCGCAAAGGAAAAAAAAAGGCAGGGACCAAAGGACGGACATGGACAAGCGCTAAATTGTGTGAATGTTGGACACTTTCGAATAACGAATAGAATAGTGTCTATTCGATGCTGTTTTCGCATCAAATAGTCACTATTCGTTAATGCGAATTCAAATACTTCTCGAATATTTTAGAAAGTCAACTGCGCCCAAATGCGCATAGCATTGGATCAAAAGTGCGGTAAACTTTCGCTCCCGCGTTCAAAGTATAGACATAAAACATGATAACTTGCGTAGTGAGGCATGCTATACGTCACTTAGGTAACCGTGCTTTACAGGCTGTACAGCCATCATTCGCACAATCTGAAAAGACCTGTGCATGCGAAGAAACTATTTGTTACACCTTATGTTCCATTTGTGCTTTTCGTAAACAACTCTTCATAACGTACTATGTAATGGCGGAAACTTTCTAGCCTTAAGCACTCTTGGATGTGAACATCGTTTAATATTATATGTGATAACAACTATTCATCATTCGAAACCTATTCGTAAAGTATTTGACATTGGATTCGCTTCTGGGGCTATTCGATTCAGTCTCAAAAACCACTATTTGCGCAGCCTTATTTATTTATAAAAGACACGATTCTATGCACAGGAATATGTACATTTATATGCCTATGGCAAGAAATATAAAATTCAAATCCAGTGGTCGCGCAGCAACTTTGAGCAAATCTTCTTGAGTAAGTTTTACTTGTGTGTGTGTGTGTGTGTGTGTGTGTGTGTGTGTGTGTGTGTGTGTGTGCGTGCGTGTGTGTGTGTGTGTGTGTGTGTGTGTGTGTGTGTGTGTGTGTGTGTGTGTGTGTGTGTGTGTGTGTGTGTGTGTGTGTGTGTGTGTGTGTGTGTGTGTGTGTGTGTGTGTGTGTGTGTGTGTGTGTGTGTGTGTGTGTGTGCGCGCGCGCGCGCGTGTGTGCGCGTGTGCGTGTGCGTGATGCGGAGTATGTGGGTTTGCGCCTAGCCTGCGGCAAGAAATATTTTCGTCCACTTTCATTTCCTATTACGTTGTCACTTATGCATTTTAACCAAACATAACAATTAATTCCCCCTGTGCATTGTCTGGCTTCACTGCCTGTTACCTCTTGCGATTATCACGAACGAAAAATTCAACCCCTCGGACCTCCTCCTCCTTTTCGCTCATCAGGTATGCACTCTGGTGTACGCAAGCGGTACCAGGGATAAGTGGTGCCCTGTAAAATCAAGTACTAATATAGCCAAACTAGCCCACACAACCACCCTATTACTGTGCAATCTTATTTACAGTACAGACACGTCGAAAAAATAAAGTAAGGCAAGAGCAAAACATTTTGACATTGAAAAATTTACAACAAAATATAAAGAGACGCAGTTTCTCCCAAAAGACGAAGATTCGATGGCGATAGCAAAATTAGCAGACATCTATACGAAGCAAGGAGAGTACTTTTATTCGCTGTATCCACTTGTAAACATTCGCTTGCTAACTCAATTATTAAGCGTGGTGTCAGGGCGCACAGCAACATGAACACATGACACTCGACGATTGCGGACACTCGCTGTCAAAACGCTGGCGTGAGGAAATGCGGCAGCAGCAGCGAGCGAAGGGACATTCGTGTTGTCTATCGCTTATGCTGTCTAAGCTACGAGCCGCTGACGTACCTAGACTCCGCCCCCAACGCAGATCACTCTCAAGCTGCGGCCGCGTGACCGCGCGCAGCCGCCACGTACGAAGTTGCATCCGTAGAGAAGCCCGTCCCTCTCCCTCCCCTCCCCCCGGCGCCTCGCAACGTTGGGTGCTTCGCGCGCTAGAGAAGACGGCGCGCTTCCTCTTCGCATTCGTCCTTTTCGCGCCCGCGATATTGAGCCGCGATGGTCGACTGCCGTCGCGTGCTTTCACTCGCACAGACAGCTTGCGGCGACGGTGTTGAATTATGGGGTTTTACGTGCCAAAACCACTTTCTGATTATGAGGCACGCTGTGTGGGGGACTCCGGAAATTTCGACCACCTGGGATTTTTTAACGTGCACCTAAATCTAAGTACACGGGTGTTTTCGCATTTCGCCCCCACCGAAATGCGGCCGCCGTGGCCGGGATTCGATCCCGCGACCTCGTGCTCAGCAGCCTAACACCATAGCCACTGAGCAACCACGGCGGGTTCGGCGACGGTGTTATTCTTTATACGGAACATCACGGCGACGCCGACGGCAAAATTGCGTCGCGTCTGGTTAGTCTGTATAATTGCTATCGCAATAAAAGCGTATCCGGCGAGCAACGCAAACAAGTACTCACGGTATCACTTTCAGTTGCGTTCGTATAGATAAATGGCGCGGGCGTTGATCTGTTTGCTTGCAGTTTAGTGCTGTGGAAAAGCAGTAAGAGCTTGAGGGCGATAATTTGTGCGAGGGCGAGGATATATGCATGTACCTGTGCGCGTTTAAAGAACGTAATGGAAGCGTTCAGTTAGCTTCTGAATTCCCTGGTTTCTTTGACCCGATGGGGTACTTCGCTCCGACACTACGCATGCTAACTGTTCCCTAGCTCCATTTTTTTTTTCTGCGAGAAAACCGAAGTCATTGCCCCGTAACACCGCGGCGCTTTCTGCGTTGCGATTACGGCTCGACGCTCCGTAGCGATGCAAGGTTAGGTCAGGAGCAAGGCCTCTGGTGTTGAGGTCGCTTTGCAAAAAGCATCGCCACTCGCCGTCGCAGCCGCCTTCTGACCCGCGTAATTACATACCTTTTGATTATCTGTAATGAGCACTGATCTCCCCACAACAACCGGTTGACGAAATGATCCGCGCACAGCGACTGACGGCGCCAACCGATGGGCGTTATGCAAATGGACAGGCGCCTCCTAATGGTTTCCCGTTGCATCTCAGATGGCGCCGCCGGCAATTCCACCAAATGATGGACAGCCGGGCATAGAGAGCTAGACGCAAACGTGCAGCGTGTTTTGCGTTATCTGTGTCCCTCCCTTCGAAATCGGTTGTATTCTTCGGCCGCCGATATAGTTTCTTAACGCCTGCTAGATTACTCGTATATTCAGCTAACAAGAGCAGTCCAATAGAGATAGACAGCTCCTTAGTATTCATTCCCTAACTTTGACTTTTCTTCGCGGGAAATAAGTGACTGATACGACGTGTCGAATGGATATCCCTTCAATGCCTTCAGCAACACGTTTCGCGTATTTCCTTATTTTCCCTCCGCTGCCCGTTGTCGATCACTTGAAGCGTGCTTAGGTGACGTGCTGATCTAGAATGTTCGCCACACGTGACCCACCGTGCTTTTCACCGATCGGGACGGCAAACGTACTACACGCAACATTTCGTGCTGAGTCAGCAATGGTGACTTTCAAATTCCAGGACGCATCGTAACATCATCAGAATTAAGAGTTTTCACGACGAACCGAGCACACAAAAAGCGTGCAGATTGGCACAGCATGTTCTTGCCAATAAGTACACTATACTGCCAAACTTAGGCTGAAATACTATACATATGGTCATCTCGCACGTAGCTAAAGTTTCTCAATCTTTAGCTTACTGTGGGCGCGTTAACACTATTAGGCGTTTCCATCAAACGTGCACGGCATTGTAGCTGCTCATCCTTTTCGATTTCTCGTGTAGTGTCCTACAATAAGCAGTCATAGACTCATGACACCTCACGTGTGCGCTGTTTCCCGCGTTCATTACTATTTTCAACGATGCTTGGACCTTTTCCTTCACCACACGTCACCTGCTCTCTCGGCCTTTGACCCAAGAGACGTTTACCTGCACTTACTAACCTGGTCTTTCGCTTATTCAAACAAATCGAAAGCGAGATCTAAAGCATCTCGTGCCCGCTTTTAGCCTGCCGGTTCGCGAAGAACATCCTTGCAGTCCATCAAACCGTCATTCTGGGCTCTTATCAACGGCCATAAGACTGTCGTTTTGGGACGGAGTAATCCGAGGGGAACCCGTGTGTAAGTACGCAAGGGGTTGGAGCGCAAAGCGAACCGTCGTCTTCCGCATCGAACTTCGCTACAGCTGCCCGGCTCGCTATCTCCTTTCACCGGTTAATGGCGTCGCCCCTCTCCCCTCGCTCTCTCCGTATCGCCGATCCGTTGCTGCCCGAGCGTCTGTTGATGCGGCGGTCGGCGACGTGCCTCCGCGTAGGCGACGTTTACGCCCGCCAGCCATCGGCTGCCCTTCCCCACGCGTCCGCCCTCGCGAAGGAGCGTAGCCTGGCTAAGCTGACGAAGCCGTGCGTGCGTAGAGTGGCCCGCTCTCGCCGAATCGGACAGAGCCGGGTTTACACCGCACACACACACACGTTGACCGGACGAGACGAGCACGTGCTTCGCCTGCTGCTGGTTCGTCGGCTGGCTCGCGTTTGCAGCAGCGTAGTACGCGTTGCATTGCGAAGCAGCGGCGCTCGGCACCGACTCGCTTCGAAGCATTGCGCCTGTTGGAACGCCCTCGGCTGACAGTTTGGTTCTTTTGTTGTTTTTCGTTCGACGCCGGACATCGGATCGCCTCCTCCGCATTCACTGTGATCGGTGCACCGCCGACGACGCCGGCATCTGCTCCAGCACCGCACGTCTTCCGCGCGCGAACCAGTGTCCGATTCTTCTCGTACGCTGCGGTTCGTGCGAGCACGTTCGGATCTCCGCCCCGACTGCGGCCGCCGCTTGGTTCGGCTTCGTGCAGCGCTCCGTGATACGAGCTGCGCTGTCTTCGCGGTGACGATTCGCCTCGCGTTGTGGTTGTGCGGTCTTGTGTGTTCCGTCTCGGATCGTCGATCCCGTCGGTGACGTGTTACGCCGGGGCGAGGATCTTGCCGCGCCGATTGACTTGATCGACTCTACCGAACGTTGTCCTACCGGCACGCAGCACGCGCAGCACAAGAGCGCGCGTGCGCGCAAGACGCCGAAGCAATGGCGAGGGACATCGCGCTGCCCACGGCTGAGGGACGGCAGGAACCGGCGCCGCAGGCCAGTAAGTACAGCGTCTCGGTTGTGTACGCATGGTGAACTTTTCATGTGTCTTCTTTATTTTTTGCCTTCGATTCTTGGATGCACTGCACGTTCCTGTATTGAGAGGAGGCTGCACCACGTTCCGAGTGGGAATTGATTTGAGGACGGTGAACCGGAATCGTAGGGCCCGTCGTGGAACGTCATTTTTACTACGAGTGCAGCACTTGCATTTCACATATTTGGTCGCCTTATTTCAATGGGAGTGGTGATCTAATACGCATCAAGGCGTTGTGCCCATGATATAAACTTCGGTGCGGCAATCAACGTAGTCTCTCGGCTCTTAACGTTATCAGGCTGACTCACTTTCGTATGGTGCGGTTTCGCTATATCAGCGGCGACACTTCGTGTACAAAGTTTTTCGGGCGAGTGTATAGCAGCAAATATTGCGCGTGAAACTGCGTCACCAAATGTAGCCTTGTACGCACCGAAGACTTCGATCCTTGCTCGGCGATCAGAGCATACGATAACCACCCGCTATGTTTGCCATCGAGAATATGCGCGTTCAAATGTACTAACGGACGTCGCTTCACGCTCTTGTCTTCCTGAGGGCTCCGTAGTTGTGTATATATATATATATATATATATATATATATATATATATATATATATATATATATATATATATATATATATATATATATGCGCGCAGAGTATGCAATTTATTTGGACGAAATGAAAGCCCCGTTACGCCAGTTGCTTGCCATTCGTTCTCAGTGTCCATGAATCTTCGACGGAGACATGCGCTATAGCTTTATTTGTTTCATAACTGCGCGTCTTTTCCGTGACTATGCTGTAGTGCAGTCATTTTAGAACGTTTCCTTTTATTTATGTTGTCTTTACTTGGAGGGGGGTGGCTTAATCCTTAGAATTATAGAATTAGCAGGTCCCTTACATTATACGCATTCTTTCTGTCATTTTTCCTCGTCTTTCTTTATTTGCCTTTCAATAGATCATACAGGAAGTACAAACTCATTTGGCAAACATGGGCAGAGAGAGGCTGATAGAGGGTCTGATTAGTAATTAGTGATGAGAACCAGGCAAGTCATTATAGGCACAATGGCAACAAGGACATAAATGTTGTTACGCTGCAGAAGTCACACATAAAGATGTATTTACAATATTTCCAAGAGAGACAACGATGCATAAACAAGATGGCTGTCACGGCCGATTCCACCTCTACACGTTAAATCGTCTTCTTCTGACTGGCGCTACTCTTGGTTACGCCGTAACAATATAAACAACGTCGTACAATAATACAAATCCTGAAAATAGAATAAACAAGTACAATAATCGAATGCAGCAGAGAATAAGCTTTCTCAGACAACGAGACACACAGAGAAAAAATCTTCAGTGATATCGTGATGATAACTAAGCTCATGTAGTAATGTTTTAATAAAGAATGAATATTCTGCGATATTTTCGTATCCGGGTTTATAATGTTCCAAACTCTGGCTACAATAGTACAGCAGTCACGTCCGCCATACGCGTTGCGCATGGGAAGGGAATTAAGGTTGTTATGGACGGCGTTTCGTACGGAATGTGCAAGAAAATACAATTACGCGAAAATGGTTATTAAGTATCGCGATCTTTTACGAGCATTGCAATTGACAGCAGACAGCAGCAACGTTTCGGCAGGTCCTTGTGCTTCCAGAAGCTGGCCAAGTTTCAAGGGTGTCCGGAAACTATTCCACTCTATTATTTATTAAATTGTCTTTAACACACGGATCACCGCAGAAAAACGAGTGAGGTGTAGTACGAGAGGAATGTCTCTAAAACTGTGGCGTAGCGGAAAAGCTCACTTTCTTCGTCATTTGTATATATTAGGCATATAGCCGAGAATAGGGAAATGCAACTCGAAGCCCGATGGGTGCGGAGATCAGGCCGCCTGTAAGTTTGTTCCCTGAAGGCATAATCCATTCCAATTCAGCGTTTTCGCTTTGCCCCGCGCCCCCCGAGCTCCGGGCACATTAACACCTCCCCCCCCCCCCCCGGTAGTGCCTTCAACCACGATTCCAAAACATTTACGTATGAAGCTTATTACCAGAAGCGTCTTCAAATAAATTCCTACTTTGGGTCCATGCCTGTGTGCCTCCACGATTTTCAGTTAGTTGACGAATTTTACGGCAATGCTACGGATCGGGCCCGCTGCGATTAGCGCGACGTTTCGTCCTCCAGTTTACCACTCCGTTTGCGGACAGAGACAAGAGAGAGTGTCGCATCGAGCTCTGAACCTCCGTGACCCACCATGCAAGACAGCAGGCAGAAACCCGAAAAGTGCAGGGAAGAAGCAAATGAAGCTTCGCTTAAAAAAAAATGCCATACGATTAAGCGGTGCCCGCCATCTATTTTGGACGCGTCCTGGAACAAAGACAATTCGCGAAAGTGGTCTTAAAGTTAACAGTGATTAAGTTGAAGATTATGAAAGATGGATTATGGACGACACATTTTATAAGTCACTGTTGCAGGATTTCTATGAAACGGGACTGCATGTTTGTGTTGAACTCCATTATGACGTTAGGCCGCGCATGGCAACCTAAGGGGAAAAGAAAGAGAGACGGTTAAGCGTATAGTACACGATAACGATTCTAGCCTCTTTTTTGCCGGCTCGTATATCGCTTGTCTATCTTGTCGCGCAAATGAAAGACTTCATCACATTCACCTGTGGGCTACAAACCACGAATTAGAACTAAACATTAGTAATACTAAAAGCCGTTTTGTTTCACCCACGAAACAAATTTTGTTAACTCCTCCGTCTATTGATAACGGCTTCGAAATAGAAGTTTTGTGATGTTTTAAAACGCTTGGACGTAATTTTCTCAAATATTGTGTCCTGGGAGGATCACATTATTGACCTGTATAAAAAACTCTCCAAAGTAATTGGTCTTATGCGTCCAACTTAGTTTTTCGGTTAATTGCTAATTGCTATTTCGGTTCATAATATCTTGTACAATCCTCTCTTCCACGCTAAACTATGTTGCACACTATAGTTTGGGGAACGACAAAGCAAGAAAATATGAAGAAACTACTTTCACTTCAGAAGCGTGCAATACGTCCAGTTTTTAAGGCTCATCACCTAAGTCACACAGAAGACATGTTCAATGAGCTTAAGATTGTTAACGTAAGGTGTATGTCCAATTTCAAACTACTTCAAGATTACAAGTTGGAAACAAATAAGAAAAATTTACCTTCTGAAATCACTGGCGAAGTTCAAAAAAAAAAATCCCCTTCATTCCACACACGCAATCCCGAAGCATGGAAAGTTGGCAGACACCGCAAGACCTGTGGTACCCAAATGCTGGCGCACAGATTACGGACCTTGTTGAGTGAGCTAACCAAAAATGACGCAGATTAGAATTGAGCTCCTTGAATAAGCTACGAAGCATATATGCAAACCTCTATACATTGTTTTATATTTTGTTGAAATGCTGACCGCGTATGTCTATTCCTTGCGTTTCTGATCCAGCGAATTTCTCGCAATGTGTTTTGCACATTTTGTGCATTTCCTTTATGCCCATATTGGCCCCTTGTTTGTATTGTTTTGTAGTTTTCTATATTTCCTTTGCATTTCCTACGTATTGATTTTTCACCTGTACCTGCATGGAATTGATACCACTGCACGCCACGCTGTGGGGCACGGACCCAGTCGAGCCTTTTCTGACTGTTTTTGTCCGCGCTCCAAACATCTGACAAATGTGGAAATAAACCTGAATTGAAATAGTTCTTAGCCATACACTCAGCGTCCAAATTACCAAAATTTGTGGAGCTTTCGAGCAGGTTTTCGTAACTAACCGAAACCGTTCCCGCAACACGGGTGGGACTCCGGCGCCAAGTGCGCCACTTTGAAATGCAAACGCAAATTCCCGCACCAAAATGCGCCGAGCGCAGAAATTCCACAGAAATTAGCCGCGAACAGCGAGCGGATTCGTTCTCCGAACGAAAGTGCAGCCGTTCACACACCCCGCGCGACGGCGCCTCCCGCACAGTTTGCCGTAATTTTCGCGCTTACGTAACGCTGGGCTATCCGGAAGTGGCTTGTGGCGCGGCCGCTCCCGTCGCTGCTGTCGGAACGGCCAGGGCGGCTGTATTTCGAGTGAATGCGGTTGAGCGGGTTGTGCGGTGCGATGCTCCCTAGATGAGGCGCAAAACAAGGAAAACTGGACTGATGGCGCTTGCTAGCGAACTCGATGTTAGGGATGCGCGCGCTGCAGTGGGTGGTTCAGCGGGCGGGCGTCGCGGTCCCAACCTGTTTCTATCCCCGTATGGACGAGCTCTGAGCCATTTTGACCTATCGCGAAGGGCTAATGGCGGATTTCGAATAAACTGATTGGAACAGTTTTAGACTATGCCAGAAAGTTGAGCATTAGGTGCTTTGGAATCACCCTGGTTCTTTATGTTGAAATGGCTTTCAAAAAGAAGTCGCACTTTCGTCCGGAAGGCGAAGCATCGATTGCGATAGCAAATTAGGTGACAGCTGTAGGAAGTAGGGATAGTAGTCATATCGGCCGTATAAACTTTTAAACCTTCGCTTACCAAATAACAAGCATGGTGTCACGCGCGCACAAGCAGACGTGAACATGTTTCACTCGATCTCTGCGCGCACTCCTGTCAAAACGCTGGAAGAAGCGCGGCAGAAGCAGCAGACAGCGAATTTACCTTCCTGCTGCATCTTGCCTCAACGCGAACTAAGCGTAAAAACCACAGCGCATACGAAGCTACCGGTGTCCACTTCGCAGATTTCTTTTCAAGACAGTGCGCCCGCTCGGCTGCGCCGTACGCAGCAGCCGCCGAAGTAGAACGTCCCCCCCTCCTTCTCTCCCCCGGTGGTTCGCGCGCGACGGAAGACGGCGCGCTTCCTCCCAGCTTTTCTCCCTTGCATGCGCGAGATTGAGCCACGATCGTCGGGTGACCCTCACAAGTTTCACTCGCGCCTACAGCCAACGCCACCTTGACTAGAGAAGGCCTGAGCGCTCAGCGAGTGACGTAACGGAGAAGAGGCCGGCAGCGTGCTCGGGGATACGGGTTGAAAGAAGGGATCGCGCCCTTATGGGCAACGTTAACCAGAGCGCAGTTATTGTTTTAGGCGTAGTTGAGCAGATGGCCCGCAGAGAACAGAGGGTGTTCCAAGATTATCTTATTTGTGCAAAACTATTTACGCGCAGAATTATTAAAAAGCCCATCCATAAAAAATAAGATGGTTAAACCTAACGATTGAGAACGAATTTCGGGTAAATGATGACAGGAAGCATGGCTTATATTGAAAAGTCACAGTGCTGCCCTCTTCTTCAGAGTAGTTTCTCTGCCTTGATTTATCGTCGGCGTCAAAGAGTTGCCATTCATGCGACCACAAAAGATCTTCGACAAAATGTTAGCACTGCACCATAACACATATCTGATGACAACTTCACTGGTGTGCCGTTCTTCACATTCGGGATACATGTATTTATTCCAGTCCAGATTAGGCTCTAAACGAATAATTTAGCTTTCGAGTCATTATTACATACAGCACCGCCGTCCATATATTTACAACACCTCAAATGTGTTTAACAATGGATATACAAAACTTTCGTGCAACTATTTACAAAGAAACAGCTTCCTTATTCCGCAGAATTCCAGCTTTTCTCTTCTTTGCCTTAGCTCTGACACTCAATATTCTGTCATTGATCATGCGGAAACATGAACGCATGATTTTTCGGACCCGATTTGTAATTGCTACAGCAATTGGGCACGCTGCACTTATTAGGCATATCCTGGCATGAACGTAATCCAGATTCCGCGGCAATGAAGGCTTGCCGTACACACAACCGCAATCGCAGCACAAGCGCAGAGACTACATGCACGGTTCACGTTCAGAAAAAAAAAAGTGCCCTCGGAAAGCATGTCGCAGCATGGCAGGAGTTTTCTAACCCCGAAACTATCCAAGGAGCGGTAGGGTTCCCGGAACTAATCGAATTGTTATCACCGTCGTCGCCCACTCGGTCTTCCGCGTCTCATTTTCAGCACAGGTGTACCGCTCGTAACTTCGTCGCGCGCTACAAGGAACTTCTATGTGGGCCTCTTTTGCGTGACGTAGCTCAAGGGAGGAGGGTACAGCCAGAATGCCTTAAGATTCCTAGAGGGCGTTGATACAGCATACGGCGCGCGACGGCGACGTTATCTCCCTTCGAATTTTTCACAGAACACTACGGCGACGACGGCAGAAATGCGCCTGGAGTGTCCATACAATTGCTATCGCAATACTAAACCACCGTCATTCATAACTCTCGCTTCTCCGTATGGTCTGTTGGTGAAGCACATTTCCAGGCACTTCAACACTGGAGAGACATGAAAGAAAAATGTATTTATAAAAAATGTTTGATGCTACTTTTGGAAATTTCGTACTTGCTATCGGAGAATGCATGTTTTGTGTGTGTGTGTGTTTGTGTGGATGTGTGTGTGTGTGTGTGTGTGTGTGCGTGTGTGTGCGCGTGTGCGCGTGTGCGTGTGTGTGCGTGTGTGCGTGTGTGTGCGTGTGTGTGTGTGTGTGTGTGTGTGCGTGTGTGTGTGTGTGTGTGTGTGTGTGTGTGTGTGTGTGTGTGTGTGTGTGTGTGTGTGTGTGTGTGTGTGTGTGTGTGTGCGCGTGTGCGAGAGAGAGAGAGTGTGTGATTGCTACCCCAAATTAAAAACCTACATGCACTATTACCAAAATTCTCGCATACTAGACGGTGTCAGTATAGGAGTTATCTGCTTCAAAATTCCGCTTAGGACGTTGCTTAAGAGAGTTGCAGTACAGCGCTGGTGTCGGTTTATTCGGTTTCGTCGGGGTTTAAAAGTGAGCTGGCCATATTCGTTAATCCGTTATTCTACCGAAATTCAGATTGGCCTCCTCCAAGCTGCTCCAAAAGGCAATTTTGTCTGCTCCAAACTGCTCCGAAACGCAATTTTACTTGCTCTTTGGGCATGAATGACTCTTTCGGCTATCGATAACCTTGGGCAGTCCCACTCCTCCCAGCGGAGTCGACTATTTCGGGACACCTTCTTGAGGCCGGCGACGTATAGTGTAAAAAAAAAAGGCAATTCCCCGAGAACACTCGGAATCACTGGCCGTATGCCGAGCTAGGTCGTAAGCGCTGGGCGAAGCACGTTATGTAGGTGTTGAACGTGCAGTAACGCCGTGCGCTCGCGGCCGGTGTTCTTTTTCACAGGCATCTGCATGTCTCAGGCCGGATACACATATAGGAGACGACGTATCACGTGACCGAAAACGTGCTTCGTTTTGCAACGTCATCCGAACTGGATCGGTTTGGCTGACAGACTATAGGGTGCGTACTTGTCTCGCAGAGCGTGCGTCGAGGCCACTGCAGTTTGGGCACACTTCTGGGCATGTGTCTCGCGAGTGCTTTCGAGTTACAGAATTTGGTTCCGCGTGAAATTGCCGTCGGAACTTGACCTCCATGTATACTTGCAACGGAGCTGCTGCGAAAACAAAGTAAAGGTATATACGCCCTTTGTTTAACCTATATGTGACAATGCGAATTCCTCCTGGCACATATATCGAATCAATCGCGCAGATATCCTGCGCCATGGTATTTAATGTCATCGCCTTATTGCTTGTCACCACATTGTGCCGTTGTTTCCAGATCTTAAACGTGAGACTAGATCACAGCTTGCGTATATGGAAAGAAATTGGGAAAAAGGCAGGCAAGCGACAGATGTAACATCAACAAAAGGATCTTTTGGATGATAGAGCCATACTAAATTGCGCTTCCTAAAAAAAAATTATATCATTTTCTGTCGGCCACCGTATTCAGAGACCCTCACACATCCTCCGTACTCGCTCTGGGAACTTGTGTCCTCCATTGTTAATCTCGGGTAAATAATTCGTAAAAGAGGTGCCGTCCCCTACAGCATGGGCTCGCGTGAGTGGGGCAAATGCCCAACTAGAGTGTAGATGGTGGCGAAAGTAGGAGTAGGCGTCTTAAACAGAAGAACTGGAGGCAAGTGTGGGAGAAGCGTGCGGAACGCTGCTAGCGCGCGTCGGACGTAAGTATCTCCCACAAACTTTTGTATTGAGCCAGTACAGAGTTTGCTCGTTGTCTTCTGACCAACCACGTAGTGTTTGCACACGTTGAAGGTGTGAAAAGTTGTGTTCTCTTATTGTGAAATGCTTTTCCATGTATAGCAGTCGACGTCGTCGCATTCTCGTCACTGTGACTAACAGAAGGCTCAGTTCATTCAGCCACCACTGCGAATCACGGAGCAATTGCTGTTTGTCTTCGTGCTTTCTTGCGTGGAACGACCGTGCGTACCTGCAACCTCATGCACTGGCTTGATCTCTCGGTAAAATAACGCTTTCTTTTTTTTTCCGCTGCAACCGAAGTGTACCAACGCGCGGGTTTTGCCAGCGTCTTACCTTCAACTCGGCCCTTGACTTCGAGCCTCTAGGTTTTCTCTGTTTTCCCATACTATTTACTGGCATCCCGCTGCTCGGGGTCTTAATTTGCATTCATTAGGGCTATTTTATTCACCTACACTTCGTGCACGAGTGTAGTGCCGGGCAGAGGCTATGACGTCGTGAGCTCCACTTGGCTTGCTGGGCTTCATAGCCACTCAGAGCAGACAGCGTGTCGTCTTCTACATCAGCAGACGAAAAGCGCCTGACTCCGCACTTCGCCTGACTCCGCACTTACTGGTTGCGTATATGCCCTTGCCTCAAACTAAATGGCAGTATACGAGTTTCCTTTCATCAGCAAATTTAGACAAACCGCAGCTAAATGCATCGCGAATGCGCAGTGCACAAAGACAGCTTCTCAATGCGTATAATACCAGTGTCACACGTGCACTTCTGATCGCGATCAGGGCTGATCCGGATCGGATTTCTCGATAGCGATCAACAATGGTCGCTGCTACACGGTACAACGATCCGGATCGAGTTATTATCGTCTGCTGATCGTCAGAAACTCTCAGAACTGCATAATCTATTAGCTACAAATTCAGATTTGCAAAATACGGTTAAGTTTGGACAATAGTTCAGTTTTACAGCTTATTATGGCTGGCAAAAGATGTTTACACGTTTTTTATTGAGCTGGCTTCACTTCTTGTTTTTAGCGTTTTCAGAATCCTGCGCTAGGGGGCGCGGACGTCAGTCTGCGATCGCGGTTAAGGGGCTGAGCGCAATTCTCGGATCCCAATCGCATATGACCGTGTAGCAACACCCGATCCGGATCAAGCTCGATCTGGATCGGCCCCGATCGCAATGAGAAGTGTACGTGTGACACCAGTATAGTACAGCGAGGAGTCTGAGACAGCCCGCATCATCCGTGAGTAAGACGATTTTATCTTCTTGGAAGATTAGCTCACCTTCCTCTGTGACACATGGTCACGCCAGCACTTCGCTACCGTCCGTCCAGCGAATATTCCCTATCGTCGCTGTATCACTGCCGACAGCATCAGACAAAATGGCGCCACGCGTTTTCAACGCTAGCCTACTTGTATGTCGTCTGCTGCTTAGACTCATCGAAACCGCGGTGTATAATGTGTAATTTTTATGCCACACTCCTGCTATGAAGAAATGACTTTGTGTAGGTGGGCGGAGCTATACTTTTCTACACCAAGCAAAAAGAATGGCGACTTCCTACATTATCTACATTCGTGCAGCCAGTGTAAGAAAAAAAAATATCCCTAGTGGGTGAAGTTAAAAACATGGTGGCTATGACGTGTTTCCGGCTTTGAAATTGCTTCCGGCGCATCCAATCTGCAAAATCATCGCACCCGAGATTTGGGTTTGTTACTCGAAGGAAGCTGCCCTTGGTCTGGGACAGCACCGATTTAGCTTTGCGAAATAGGCGCTTCACGAGATACTCATTGTCACAGTGTTCTGGTCTCAACTGCCAGCGTCCTCCATTGTTTCACTGGCAGAGCGCGGAACGTTATTGTTCTCGTTGTGTACGAAAAAAGCCTCAATTTCGCTTTCCCCGTACGGATTGCACTGTCCTGGCAGCTGCTCATTGAAATCCTGGCCTATAAATATTTCTCCAACACCGCCATTCTTCTATAGGGGGGGGGGGGGGGGGGGGTAAGCAAGCGCTCCCTCCCTCGCCCTCCCCCTCTCCTACCCCGCTAACAGAAACAGGAAACCGAACAGCGGGCCCGGGGAATGCAGGAGACGGTGAGAACAGCAAAACAATGCCCGGGCTGTAGCGGCATCAAATTTCACGCAAACATCTCTCGCGTTTCCTCGCCGTTCGGAGCACGCAATCACGTGTGGCGTAACTTTTCCACAAGGCCTGCGCACCAGGGCTTGTGTCAAGATGGGCGCGGCAGCACGTTTCTTGCAGTTACGGTATAGGGAAGAGCAATGACTCATTTGCAACGACATAATGCAGACGGAGCTCTAACATAAATGATGTGCAACGCGAGAAACGACCAGGAACCCGGCGTAGAATTTGTGCAGCTACCGCGCCGTGTCTTTTTCAACCGGGAGGAATGTTTGACGAAGAAAGATTTAGCTGTACCCGGCGCTGCGAAGCGGTGTAGAACAGTGTTTCGCTGAGCGCCGTTTTTACGGTCCGCTCTGTTCTCCCAGTTCACGCGCTCAAGCGCTGTGGGGAAGCGTGGCGATTTGGATTTCTTGATAAGCGCGTCTCCCAGAGACGCGAAGGAACGCGCAGTCCTCTCGGCTGCAGAACAACAGGAAGGAAAGCGGATGGATTCACTGTCGCATTGTGACGCTCAATTGGCTCGCCAGCGCTCAGCGTGAAGAACTTTGTGCACACGCGCAGTAGCGTCCTCACAGAGCGCCCTATAAACGCGCCGCTAAAACTCTCTAATATCTAGCACGCCGCACAGTACCACATATTAACGCCGAAGAACTGTCACTTTCAAAAATCTATGGCACTCTGCTTTGACGAAGCACGGGTTTTGTCTTCTTGCTCTTTCGTCTCCTGTATTTGTCTTCTTGCCTTTGGCATCGCTTATGTCTTCATTTCTTTCTCGCTTCGGGGCTCACACAGCAAGCACGAACACCGAAACCACACAACGAAGCAGTCGTTCATTTTCTACGTGCAGGAGATCCACATGCTGAAAACACACTGTATATTGAAGACATGAAAACACGAACGAAAATCCACAACGTGGGCAATATTCAACATGGCGGAAACACAAAGGATCGAACCGTGGCTCCCTGTTGCCTTTCCTCCGTCCGTGAAGAAAGAAAAAAAAATACACGTGAAATAAAACTAACGAGACATTTGCATGATGATGCATATACAGCGTGGCGCGCATCGCAACCACAGTTTCGTCAAAACTGGCCGCTCTTAGCACGCGCCTTTTGTCGATGTCCTGGCAGAACGCATTTTCGTGAAGCTTTGCCAAGCTTGGGAAGACGAGATCCCAACGCGCACGCGCAGGTACTTTTTTTTTTCTTTCTCATTCAATCTTGTCGCTTTTCCTTGAGCACGACGACATGATGATGGCGATCATTGCGAGAATATAGCCATTATGACTAGGTGCAGTGACTTTGTGAACACTGCGAAAAGGTGCAGGTATCGGTGTCCAAGAAAAGGGGGACAGAAAGAAGAAAAACCGCAAAAAAGATGTAGTAAAGGAAAGCAGAAGGGACGTCATTTAAATAGAGGTGCCCCGGCCTGAATTCACAAAACGTATCGTTCCTAATAATTGTTTACCGTTGGGCGAACGCCTTCAGTGATGATACGTTTGCTGTCACCGTTGGGCGGCGCCTATCCTTACGGATCAGTCTGGCGTAAGAAAGGCTTGGTGTATGCAGAGCTTGTGCCCTGCACACGAAAAAAAAAAAAGAAAAGAACTTACACTAGAACTGTACGTAAGAGTGGACGTCAGACAGCCGTGATGGCGGACATATATTAGCGAAGCCGGCCCCTCCAATGGGAAACGGCACTTAATAACATGAGAGCTTTGTTGAATTCGGTCCCTGGGTCTTCTGTATGCCCGCGCATCTCCGCTTAAGAAAACAGTGCCCCGAACGCTTGTACGCGCGAGATACCGTACTACACGCTCCAAGCAGGACCACGCGTATCTTTTCGAGCGGTCTGCCTCCGCGCTGGGCTGTGTATGCGCAGACCGCCACAGCCAGCGGCCGGCTCCCGCGGTCACGACCCAGCAGCTGCTACCGGCGTGCATTGAGTTTCGCGGCGCTCCGCCTTTGAAGGCTCACGGAGGCGAATAAAAATGTAAGCACGCCGCTCGCATCACGGGCGGCCACCCGCACGGCCAAACCTCCCCCCCCCCCATCCCCTTTCTATCTCCGCACTTCTGTTCGCGCCAAGCCCTCGGCGTTTTCTAGCACCGACGAAAGTAAGTCAGCAGCCACGGCGACTCGACTCCGGGCTCCGATCGCGTCCTTTCGAGCACTCGTGTACACTTGGGAACACCGCGAATGGCGGGCGGCCGCGAGTGCTCGTCGTGATGGGTGAGTTGGGATTTCGTGTGCCTTCGAAGGGCGTCGCAGCGGATATATACTAGCGCGTTTCTCTGCATGTAGGTTGGCGCGCCTCACTCGTGAGTTAAATCACTTGTAGCTTCGTTTCACAGTCGTGAATATATGAGCGAGTTGCGAGTGGCGCGAATGAGTGCCGATAAGTGCGAGTGCACGTGAATGAGGCTTTGTATGTATGTATGTATGTATGTATGTATGTATGTATGTATGTATGTATGTATGTATGTATGTATGTATGTATGTATGTATGTATGTATGTATGTATGTATGTATGTATGTATGTATGTATGTATGTATGTATGTATGTATGTATGTATGTATGTATGTATGTATAAAGAAAGAGAGAGGGAGGTAAGGTGTGTGTGGATGAGTGTACGCTTACTTGTTCTGCCGACATATGTTTCTCTATAACCGTGCTTCCGCTGAGATCAAAAACACTTGCTCCAGCCGTGAATCTAATCGGCACACACCGCGCTGCAATTGCGCGCGAAATTAAACGGGAATTCCTTTTATAGATGATTCACGTAACGCAGGGAGATTTTACGAACATTGCTTATGTAGAGGCTGAGGACGTTACCGATGCTTCCTGCGCATTGCAATAACGTGTGAAAAGATGTCCTCGAATCGTGTCTCTCTAGCTCGCATATTAAAGATTAAAAAGAAAGGTGAAAAAAAGAAAATATGCACCAAGGCCCACTTACTTGAAGCCATCCGTATTTTCGGACAGTTTCAGCGAAGAATTCATGTAGTTATGAAAACGTAGAGCCGTGATGAAGATGTAATTTATTTGTCTTTATATTTGGTGCGACACCTGATCACATTTGTGCTCAAGGAGATCAGAAAATGTGCGCGGATGTGGCTAAATCTTCGAATTTACCTGACGTTTCATCGAACCGTAAAAGTTTTCACCTTCTCTCTTCTTCACCAAATATACCATTGAAAAGGAAATACAAGGTGGGTGACATCCACTCTATAGATATATACATAGATATAAATGTAGATATATATACGGTGGTGGACATTGTTCGCCTTTCATTAAACTTCCGCCACCTTGCGGGCTTCCTCAGAAACGATTCACCAGAATCTACCATTACACCCACGTTTTGAAAGAGAAACTATGTTCTTTCACTCAAGGTTCACATGTCTCGCGTAAATTAAACCGTACACGCAAAATTGGAAGTAGCGGCCTACCACGCGAACCTGTTCAGCCACTCTACGTCCCTATACGACACGCGCCGACTGGAACCCCTATCGTTCCCATCCCAGGCTGGAACAACTTCAAGACTGCCGTGCATGTTCCATGCTTTCTGTTAACTTTTCGTGCCCCCGTATGTGACATTTTTTTTTACCACTATTTAGCGTCTTCGGGCCTCTGGAGTGTCTGAAGTAAACAACAAAATAACTGCAGCCAAGCACGTAAAACTTATCAATCATATTATTTGACTATACAGGGAACACATTCGGAAGGCCAAATATAGGTCATTAAGTGCTGTAGACATTTGCGTTTAATACGGGTAACCCGAGGTTAGCACAAGTTTCGATATAGCCGTCAGAAACAACTTCTGTGAAGTTCGTCGTCGTTCTTCTTTAACTCCCTGCGTTGCAAAGCCGTGCGGAACACCGAAGTGTTGCGCCGCACCTTTCGGGGGGAATAGCGCGGACCTCGGATTTCTAATCAATGGAAATTGATTGAGAGCTGACGACCTCCAATGCCGAATTTGTCGCGCCCTATAGTAATCAATTAGGATAATAGTCGGGAAATTCTAGTTCATACAAAATTCTTTAGTGGTTATAGTACCCTTCCTTATCCAAAGCGATATAATACCTTGCCGAAAAATTTGCTTTCTTTTTAAATATCTGTTGCACCATTTTCAATCGATAAAGAGTCTTGACTGGTGCGCCTGATATGCAAATATATACATAGGGCGTCTGTAGAGGTATACGTGTTGTCGCAATGAATCTAGACACAATCTCGCCGTCACGAAACAAGTCAAAAGAACAGTGTGTATAAGAGGAAACTGATACACTACGCAGAATAGGAAGAGATCTCGTGTGTCTTTTTGTGGCCAGAATCTCAGTACCGAGTTATACAGTGCCTATCTCTCGGCATGAGGACTATCGCGTATGCGCAGTCAAGTCATAAACGGCAAATAAGCGTCTTTATTTTTATTGTAGTGGCTGGAAGTGCTCTTGTGTGAAGTCGCGGTTCAGAGCGTGAAGGTCTAGGTTGATTTCGCGCGTACAACTCATGACGGACATTTTAGAATACAAAAATCATTGTGAATCCTCACTAAAGCATTATCATACAAGGCTCGGAAAAGCTGGGCTCTATACAGCTTAGCTTTGTCAGCTCCACCAGGCATTGCTAGGACTCTCCCTCTCCCCTCTTTTTGCAGTTAGCAGAATTCTATTCCCTGAGCTGGATTGCTCTGATAGACGGGCATTATGTGGATAAAAAATTGACATGCAAAACTAATTAGCAAAACTTCTTGGATTTTTAAATAGTTATCCTAAATAATTATCTTACGGCACGTATTGCAATTTACAAATTTTGGTCGGGGAGTTCGCAAGGCGGATCCACTTGGAACGAATTCGCTGGATCAGTCCAGTTTCAAGAAATTAATGCCCGAACTTTGCCAAGAAATACAATGGCGGCAGTTGCTTTTGTGCTTCAATGCATGAAGGGACGTTTTATTGTTAAATGTAAACGAAACGACAGTGCATTCTTACCGCTAGTTTGATGACGCATATCTCGAAAATGGTGTCATTCACAGAATCATATTTAAGTAGATATGCCTTGCTGTCTCACCGGTTACTATTTGTACATTGCAATGTGCACCGTAAGGCAATTAGTTAAAAACTTCATTACTGAATTTTTGTAATGTCCGCTTCTTCGAGGGGGCCAGCACAAGGACTTGAATTGTGGTATCCGCCACAAGCTACTTTTCATAATTGCCTAATGTCTTCGCAGGAACACCCGGTATAGTAGCGTGACTTATACCGGTCACATATGCTGAGCTATTTGAAAGCTGCGCATTTTTCGCTCGGGGTTATCGCACTACAGTGCGCCGAAAGTGCAGGAAAACTAAAGGACAACGCTTTCTACGTATAAAAAAATGAGTTCTGTATAAATAACGGAAGAATGCAGAGCCCACTCGGCAACTCCCGCCTAACCAGTAGTTCACCAGTGATGTCACGGCAGTTCTGCTTCGAACGTGAGGGAGACGTTGTACAGATCTCGAAAAACTGTTGTTCGTTTGTTCTACTTGCGTTTCACAAAGGGAAAATAGTGAGAGCACCTCCTAACGACTGATTTTTGCTACACACGGTCATGTCTGTTTAGAAATATTGTCACTAGATATAGTGACATTTTGGCGACAAATGTTTAGCGACAAATGTTTCTCTTTAGCGACCAGCGGCTTTCTTTAGTGACGTGACGGAACAATCGGCGATAATTAGGGACTTCCAAGTTAATATGCCTCAAGAATGATTCTCTAGAACGTGCTTTATTATTCAAAAGGTACGAAAAGGCGTTCGAAATTGGCTGTACGGCACGTCGACTCTGTGACCACGATGAAGAGACGGTGGCCTGCACCCGCGGATGCGATACGCAGTGGTTCATTGCGCCGATGCAAACGGGCTTCAAGCTATGTTCCCGGAATGCGCTTGCTTTCTACAGCGAAGCTCTTATATGGTTAACCGATTCGTCCATCTGTCGCCTGTACGCCGGAAACTCCTTTCGCGCATGCGCAACTTCATGCGCATGCCCGAAAAAATAAAGAGAAAGAGAGGCGCGTGATTGGCTGCTCCAGTAGTGACGTCGTTGCTCTCCGTCGCAGCCTAGTTCGCGCACGCAGCAGTTTTTATCCGACTTCAAATTGGGTATACGCCACGCCTCAAACGTACTCCTGAGGAGCAGGCAGCTTTCCATCAGCAACGCCGCGAGTATAACCGGGAACGAGCTCGTCTACGCCGTGCCAATGCTGCAGCCTTGATACAAGAACAGGCTCGTCCAGCCGACTCGTCCAGCCGACTCGTCCAGCCGAGGCAGCGACTGCGTACCGAGGATCCGGTAGCCTATAAAGCCGTCGTTTGATGAACCGTCGGGATTAACCCAGTGATAAACACCGGAGCCGCACGTTTTAGCTTCGCTGAATTAACCGTCTGACGGAGTGCTTGGGCGGTGGTTTTTGTTTTTTGTTTGTAACTAAGGGAATGCCGTATTTCATGGGCATCTTCAATAGTGACGTCAACGCGCCCCTCTGTTTAATTGTTTATCCGTACAGAGTAATGCCTACAGCGTTTAAATATACAGTTAAATTGTATCCTACGCGATTGCAAATGTTCCAGTCGGTTGCCGTCCATAGGTTGTACGCACGGGAGATCGATTTCTAGAATGTTCTAGCTCTCCATGGCACACGCGTTGCGTCGGTGTTTTCGGCCTTTGGGTTGGTTCTTTGTTCAACTATCTCCGCTCCATAGGGTTGCAGCCTTTATATAGGCACGCAGGTGTTACGCGTCTCCGCGCGTGAATCTAAGCAGTGCAACCTGAACAATTGTCGTCGGCAATTGCTCGGCAATGGCCGGCAATTGCGTCGACAACGGTTTCCTTGCCAGGTAACGCTTAGCGTTGACAAACGATGACACATTATACATTTAGCTCAAGGGCTGCCCATTGTTTGTTTTCTTCCTTTCTTTTCCTTCCTTTCTTTTGTGTGTCTGTAGTCCTATTGTGTGTTTCATTCACCGCTGTTGTATGCGTATTTGCATGACAGTTGAGGCGGCAGTCTTGTACAGCTCGACGAAAAAGGTGTGCTTGGACAGCACATACCTGTTGCTCAGAGAAGCGTGTATGTGTATGGGAATATGGGAAGCAAACTCAGGACCATAAGCGGGCGCAGAGATAAGTGTTATCAAGAAGGAAAAAAAAAGAGATAATGAAGTTCTGGACATCCTGTAGGTTGTAAAAATTGCTGTATAAGCCAGAAATTAGCAAAGACGAAAAACATATCTCGCACTACGCATGACACTTCAACCTCACATAAATTAATTTCTGGAGTTTTACGTGCTAGAACGACGATGTGATTATGAGGCATGCCGTATACGTAAAGTAGGGGTCCAGAATAATTTTTACCATTGCAAACTTGCCTACCGCGCATACATAGAGAAAAGTACCGAAAGAACGACGACGACAAGCGCTGTCGTAGTCATTCTTTCGGTCCTTTTCTCTATGTACGTGCTGTAGGCAAGTTTGCAGTGGAATACCAGCTAGCCCGTACCGAAACCCCGCTTCACTAATTTTGACCACCTGGGTTTTTTCATCGTGCGTCCAATGCATGGTGCATGGCCGTTTTTTTTTTCTTTTTTTTGCATTTCGCTCCCATAACATGCGCCCACATTGTCCGGGATTTGAACCTGCAACCTTCGGGCTTAGCAGCGCAGCGCCAAGGACGCGTATACGCCGCTGCAGCAGGTACTTTAATTGGACGGCTCGCAGTATTTTACGTGAAGGAAAACGATTGATGCGTATAACGAGTTTGTTTTATTTACAGGAATGTCTTAAAAACGAATGTATTGACACCGTTTATTGACAGAGTTAAAATTTGTGGGTTTCTCACGAAAAAAACAAGAGTGCGCATTAAGTGAAGAAAGAAAGAAAGAAAGAAAGAAAGAAAGAAAGAAAGAAAGAAAGAAAGAAAGAAAGAAAGAAAGAAAGAAAGAAAGAAAGAAAGAAAGAAAGAAAGAAAGAAAGAAAGTAAGTATTCACACGCGTTTAGCTGCACTCACTTTGCGTCTTCTGAGCAGGGAAGTGCGTTTAACTTTATCTGTTTTGAACAGGGGGTCCTTATATACGAAGATTATAGAACTGTTATTAACACTGATATCTGTGTGATATAGAGGGCTGAATAAGTTGACACTGGATCGCAGATCTCGCGGAAACTTGTAAAACAGTTCATACCGCAGTGAAAAATCGCGCTTTTCACTCGAGAATGGACGCGGCTGTGCAGGTAATTCCGAGCTTTGTTCAGCTGCGTTGGAGTGGCCGAGCATATACATCGTTTATCGAGCCAGAGACACCTAGCACGCAAAAATATATGCCTCTGCTAGACAACTATTCGCATATTATACCAACTGTTCTTTTTTCTATTTGTTTGTTGGAATATATGTTTATATATATATATATATATATATATATATATATATATATATAGTGCGGAGTGCGGACTGCCACCGCTGCGGCGCGAGACACGAGCTCGGGCTGCTGATGCGAACGGCTAGGACTCGCGATCCCTCGTACGAGCTGCAATAAGCCCACTATATATATATATTTATATATATTGATAGTCGGCTTATTGCAGCTCGTACGAGGGATCGTAAGTTGCTCTTGATCGCGAGTCCTAGCCGTTCGCATCAGCAGCCCGAGCTCGGGTCTCGCGCCGCAGGGGTGGCAGTCCGCACAGCGCCACATGCATGTTCCCCACTACAATATATATATATATATATATATATATATATATATATATATATATATATATATATATATATATATATATATATATATATATATATATATAGCCGAAATTTTCGCTTGCAATATCTTTTTGTTTGTTTGTTTTTAGATTTGTTCGAATTGAAAGAAAACCTTCACGTGGTATACGGTCGCTCAGGCACCCTGTCCCGTTTTATAGATTTACATTCGTTATGCAGCAATTTTGCGACGTGCAGATATCCTGGTAATAAACCCGCTGACATTAGTTAAACCACGGGCCTGCTTCTTTTCATCCTCCTCCCAACAAACGCACGCTTGAAAGTTGGCGCCTCCTTTTTCTTACGCAATTGTCAAGTATACTCGCGCCTTATTATATACTTTTCTTTCTTTCTTCGAGAGCAATTACCATGAAATTCGCGAGAATATCCCATCTCTAAAAGTGTACTCACTGTTGAGCCATTTCGAAGCTGTAAAAACACTATCACACACTTTGCGCGCTTTAAGTGATGGCATGTAGTGAGTGTGGAGGTCGGGAAACAATCATGAAGCATTTCATTCTCATACAGAAATTAGGTCTCGGAATGCTGCACCTGGCGTTGTCGACTTTATGGGCAAGCTATTTGCGCAAGCAAGCATGGATAAACTGCTGGTAGACTGACTGTTAGCCAAAACTACTAACACGAACCAAGTGTGCACCGTTTTTCTCAACACACTCACGGAATCACGCGTGAGCACGCGAGGCGTGTCCTACCTCATTGCAATGTGACGCCACCGGAACAGCGGGACGGTAAGGGTTACGCGAACGGAATAGTAAGGTAGTCGTCTCAACGACACCATTGGGCAAATACAAAATGCTGGGTATTGCAGTCGTCGCATTCGTTGTCTACGTTTATGTATTTAATAGAGCTGGAACGTTAGCGTCGTCATAAATGTGACAGCCTTGAGGATGTATTTGGGGATGTATTTGATACCTTTGTGTAACACACTGTGTGTAATGCATTGTAATGCGTTACGTAATACTCTCGGCTGAGGGCCTTTAAGGGTACCACAGATTAAAACAGAAATTGTACGTCATAGAATGTCTTAACACTGACTTGCAATACCATCACGCGCAATAGAACACTGCTGATTTGACTCGCTAGTTGGGCTAACCGAGCACCCACGTCGGTTTGGGTATCTCGACCTACTGAATGCGTAATGTAAAGTTGTTACCAGCTAGAGGTTATAAATTAAGCCGTTTTCTAAGGGATAGTGCAGTCAAGCTGCTTAGTGCGCACGTACGGCCCTTGGCGGCTACAAGGAAATTCGAACACGTTTTGCTCAACTGGCAAGTAAACAGCATTGCACCTGTTCGAATACGCCGCGTACATTCACCAAGGTTGCTGCGCTCCCGGCAGATGTCGCCACGCTTCCAGCATGCATGAAGCGGCTTCAAGCACGCGAACAACGCGACTGGTTCCACTTGGCGATAGGGCAGTGCGGCAAACCTTAGAAAAAATTTCCCTAAATCTAAGGGCTGCAGGCCTTGTTGGAGAAATGAATTTTGAACTCCATCAAAATTTTGTGCTACGACATGGAGGAAAGAAAAAAAACTCGGAGGCTTGAGATCCAGAACTACTGCTACGACACAGCAAGGACCGAAACGTGGAACTGCTGACGTGACGGCGTGCTTTTGATTTCCGTCAGCTCAAATTACCTTCGCATTAGCATTCGAAGTGGGACTTGTGGTTGTACTGCGGTGCAGTGAACGCCTCTTGTAAAGTAAACGACAGGGTGTGGATGTCCCTCCTTTAAGTCAAATATTTATCTGCAACCGGCAAAACAAAAACGTGCGCTGCGATGCTAAACAAAGCAGCACGTGCAAATCTTGGCATAAGCGGACACATGATGCCGGGTGTCCCACGTAACTTGAGCCAGACCTTAAAGATATGCAAATGCCACGTATCTGGACAGAAGCAAGGTAGTGTTGTTGGCCGTCGCTTGGAGATACTCAGATTGATTTTTTTTTTCATTCCGCCTAATTATCCCCAACTATTAAGTCAACTTTTCAAATATTGTAGTTATATGAAAAATCTGAATGAGAAAATTTTAGAGCAGCATGAAAAGAACTCTCGATACAGCTTTCTGTTGCTCAATACGTGCTACATAAAAGTGTTTTTCCGAGCGCGAAAGAAGCCCGCGAATACATGCGAAGTGCCCAGAGCGGCCAGGCGCGTAGCAATCTTGCGGGTATTTGCGGGCTCTTTTCACGCTCTGAAAAACACCTTTATGTAGCACGTAGAACATGTCACGATAACAACAGTACGTTCCAGAATTTCGACCGAGCGGGATCAAGTGTGCGCGTGGCATTGTTGCGAGTTGGAGGGCTTCCGACTCCGCCACAAACCCAAACGCAGAAAAAAGCTATCAAACAGGAGCAAGCTCCTCGACGTTCCAAGGCCGAGCGTGTGTTTGAATTAACGTTGGGCGCCGCGCACGTTTGACACCAGTACGTGCTGCGAAGCTGTGAAGGGTTAATGAATCGCGCGGGCGAATATTTGTGAGCGACAAACGCCCCCGGCATCCGACAACGTTTCCTCGCCAGGCGTCACGCTGCGCTGCCAGTGTATCGTGCAACCATCGAGTTCAATCACTGCGTTCCAGCTCAGCGCGGGTATGGTGGCACGAGAGTTGTTTGCGTTCCTCCTCCGTCGGAATGCCGCCGCTGCCGCTGCTGTCGACCCCACGACCTCGTGCTCAGGAGCGCGTCGCCGTAGCCACTGATTCTAAGCCTTGCCTCATGCCGGTTTCACACGGTGCGATATCGCACTGCGTCTTTCGCAGCTGCGATTTCATGAAAATGCGAACGTCAGATTGTCGTTCCACGTGCGCGCCGATCGCGGGGGACTGCGATTTTCGCGCCTGCGAGAAGTTCCTGTAGTGGAGTATACCGGATTTTTCTTGGCGCATGGGGGAGCGGGGCGGTGTTATTTGGCACGCTTCGGTGAAAACAAAGTGACACAGGAGAAATTGTTCTCGTGGAAAGTTTCTTTCCTGTCCGAAGTCGTTACTCTAGCGAAAAGGGGGAAAAAGAAAGTATAAATAGTCGACAGACCACGTGTCGAACGAACCGCCTTGTCATAGGTTGGTTTTCCTTACCCGGTGCATGTGCAATACCTGAGAGACGTTCGGCACCCCCGAGCATGGAACAATTGCACGCACGAAGAGGCCGACGGCACATCTCTTGCCGCACCTGCGCGTATTCGCTTCGGGCAGAACACTCTTTATAACTCGGCGTTCGGCGCGCTCTGTTCCGATTAAACAATGGGAGAGTTGAATCGATACTTAGTTGAGCGAATGCGTGTGATCCGCATCTTATAAATATGAAAATTTATCCTTGGTGTCAACCTTATGGCTCCAACCCTAAATATGAAAATTATATATATGAAAATTTATCCTTGGTGTCAACCCTTTGGCTGGAACCCTATATAGCTCATACCCTGCGCAAAGTGCGTTCTCAGTCGGCAGCCTCGTCGACGATGGGTCTCGAAAGTCAGTATAATCAGAGGTCAACAACTTCTGGTGGTGTGGCAGGGCGCCATGTACGGTATAATTTGGCCGCGCCGAAATTCCACCAAGTGTTTTCTTCCGAGCTAACGAAAAAAACCGTGCTTGATCAGGTGGATGTCATTCACGCATGTGCTCTCGTCACACAAATGTGCAACTCTTTTCAGGCTTGTCCCGTCAAAGTTTTATACTGAAATTATCAAAAGCGAATTTCCGCTAAGTGTCTGTATTCGCCGCCGTTACAAAAAAAGAAAGAAAGGAAAGAGAAAAGAAGGGTGTGGCACGCCTAAACGTGCCGAAACAGCGAACTGATTATGGGGCCCACCGTAGCGCACTTAATGCACGGTACACAGCCGTATTTTGCATTTCTCCCTCATTGAAATGCGGCTACCGCGGCCGGGGTCGAGCCCGCGACCTCGCCCTTAGCAGCGCAACGCTGTTCGCCACTGTTGTGGCTGTTACGCAAGCACTGTAATAACCGGCGGCGCAAACATTTGCCTAAATTTAGTACTCATTTGTTTAGAACTTTTTTCCGGCGTTGTTAGATATGGGGCTGTTTCCTGCGCCTACTTCGAGTTCCCCAGACCACATCGAATCGCAGCACAGCTAATTGAGAAGCGCAGAAACGCGGAAAGCACATTCCAGAGGAGCGCTCGAGCAAACAAGTTGAAGGCCCCCCCTTTTCCGCCTTTCAAGAGCGCATTGCAAGTCAGCAAGGCATGACCGCAGGGAGTAGGTGGGCCCTCGGACAATGGGGCCGAAGCGTCCCCCCTTGTCCGCCTTTGAAGAGCGCATTGCAAGTCAGCAAGGCAAGTCAGCAAGGCAAGACCGCAGGGAGCCGCCGGGTGTGACACCGCCGCACGGGCGCCTACCATTGGCCGAAAATGGCGTCATCTGAGCGGACTCTCCCATTGGCCGAACATGACGCGACTTCCAGTCCTCGAAGGGTTTAAAAGAAGCATTCCAGAGAGACCAGAGCATTCGCTGATTGACCTCTCTCGAACTTCTTGGCGCGGGCCGCAGCGTCCGAGTTGCTGCCGGCCCGTAATGACTGTACGACTGTTACTTGACTCTCACCTCACTGTAAATAATGTAAAATAAATCCTCCAAGTTTGTTTTCATACCGAAGTCCGTCCTTCAACCCCTACAGCGTCTGATATCAACATTATCGCATGTTGATATCCGTCACATGATCACCTTGATTCGTCTTGTCTCGTCTCTAACTCCCACAATTCCACTGTTTCCTAAAACACTGCGAATGAAAATAATGATTTAGTCTGAAAAATATTTTTTTTCTTTCTCGTTGTAGGTGCTGCTGCTCAAATGTCAATAAGGCGCATTGTCAATAAACGTACGAAACACCGCGCCAAATAACTGCAAAAAATAGAAAACGCACATTGTGATTCAAGTGCAGTGGTCCTCTTCCACTTGACACCCAATTCGAATGCGTCAATTTAAGCACACGTCGTCTGTGAAGCACACGCGCAAACACGTGTCACGAAGAAAATGACATTCCACATTTCTTTGTCTGGTCGGTATGAGAAGCACTAAGCAGATGCTGACAGCCATCCTGTATGCCCTGCGCCCTTTCTCGGCGAGCACGGATCGGCGCTGGCTGTACGATTCTGTGTCGCTGGCTGCACACTCGGCAAACGCTGTGAGAAACACCGCCTGTTTTTTTACTCCTCTCCACATACATCTTCTGTCTTCTTCGTTTGTTGTGACAATATACTTGGAAGAATTTGCGCGCGTCATCATCCAGTTGTTGTCGATTGTAAGCACATTGTGGTTTCATCTTTAGTATGCGACCTTTAGCTGGGGTCTTTCTTTTGAAATAAATAATTTAGTGGTTTGCACATATACAAAGGCACAAAGGGAGACATTACCATTACATTACATTCGTTACATTACATTACATTACCATTACATTACATTACAGTCGGAGATCAGCATTAAAAAGCTTGTTTTACGAAATTTGTCGTTTTACCAGCATAGCCAAGACTGGAATAGCATAAAAGTATTCCAATCTGTTTTATTCCAAATACGCTATTAGGCTTCCTTGATAGGTCAAAATCGCCCTAGCCCAGCCCGTGTGGGCGGCGCCGCCACTCCCACTTGGCCTGAGCCATTTCGACTTGTCATGGAGGGCTAATGGCGGATTTGGAATAGAAACAGATTGGAATAATAACGTGACAGCATTAAGGAGCTCGTGTCGCAGAAAAGCCGGTGCCGACGATGTCGGCCGTGAGCAAAATATCCCGGAAGGCAATTCGTAAATAAAAACAACTTGCAAGATGGGCTGGGTGGGAATCGAACCAGGGTCTCCGTAGTGTGAGATGAAGACGCTACCACTCAGCCATGAGTTCAATGGTTCAAAGCGGTAGAAAAGCGCCTCTAGTGAATGCGGTGCTGCCTTAGAAACGTGCCGTAGAAAGTTATACTGCGGTGTATATTGGTAATTATGAGAATGTAAATTACAGAAGTAGCAGTTAAACTAGTAGCGAAGTACGTTTCCGCTACATTTCTTCTGCGCTTGGCGCACACACAGAGCCATTTTGCGGCAAACACATAAGATCCCTTCCTCGCAATGTACGGCGCTGCCCCGACAGATGGCGCGCCACCCGCCCGCTTCTCCCCTTCGTCTCTTTTGAGCACATTGGGGCCACGCGGGGACTGGTGCGAGGATGCCCCAATACCCTTGCAATAAATAAGTTTTCTCGCTCTCTCCCCTTCCAAATTCTAGTGTGTGTCACTCGAACCCTCGTTTTTAGGCGACGTGGCTCCTCTTTCGGCTCAAAGCGCGATTCCTAGGTGCAGCGTCCGATACGGGACGCCTCTGACGTGATGCTGGCGAGGAGTCATGCGTCTACGTGGTGCTCCCAAGCGAGATAGAGGACGATCCCATCGAGGCGTCAGACCCATGATCGCGTCCGCCTTCATGGCGCGTCGTGGCCCGGCAGTCCGTGCCGATCACGACGTTTGGCTCGCGTAGATCGTTTCTCCCTCAGAGACACCGAGTTCTTTGGCTCGTTCCGCTTGCTCCGGCGCACGATTCGTCTTTGTGGGACTCAAGAGCATGACGAGCGAATGAGTGGGCGGTGCGAATGGGGTGCGATAACGCTATCGCGTTCCACTCTTGGAGGCGAAGCTTAAGCGTCTTCCAAGCTTTCTTTTCTTTTTTTTTCCTTTTTTTACGTTATCCCGGTCCTGTACTGCTTTTGCTTCTGCATAGAGCTATATAGGACTCAGCTGCTGCGGGTAAAATAAGGCTTCAGTATTTAACAATTACAAAATACCTTTCGTATATTGCTGGCAACGCTCACTAGAATCTCACACACCACTACACGAGCAATATTTTCTGTGAACATGGAGGCCAGTACAGGCGCCCGGCAGCCGCACGATTGGCATAAAAACCTTTTTGGAGAATATAGGTAACTTAGGTACTTGTCTTCTGTGTTGATTTCTCTGAAGTAAAAAAAAATGGCTGTGGCTTAGCTAAGGTTAAGCCCAGGATGCGAAGCATACTAGCCTTTATTTTAGTTGTTGAACCACTGTTTAGCCTGGTGAACTGCTGTTGCTTGGCTATATTTGGTTCGGCTAGACGAAGGAACAACTCATGCGTTACTCTGCTTCGCCTTCAAGAGGGGAACGCGACAGCGTTCCCGTCGACCCGCCAGCGACTACGCGCCCCGCATTGGACGCGGTGAGCGTCGAGCAACGCAGCGTTCGGCGCGGCAACGAAATGTGCGCCTGAGCAAGCGACGCACGCCTGAGCCTTAGAAACAGCTCGTTTCTAAGGCAACACCGCATTCACTAGAGGCGCTTTTGTACCGCTTTGAAGCATCGTACTCGTGGCTCAGTGGTAGCGTCTCCGTCTCACACTCCGGAGACCCTGGTTCGATTCCCACCCAGCCCATCTTGCGAGAGTTGAGCGACGCCACGAGCGACGGCGCGAGTTGGAGCCCCGTTTCTCCTCTGTCGTGACGTCACGGTGTCACGTGGTATGGCATGGGGTCAAAGGTCATTGAAGGCGACACCGCCGCGCCTGAGGAGCTGGGTTGAGCTCTCGTAATATGCTTCGCATAAGAAGAAAAAGAAAGAAGTATGTTACTTGAGCGACATTTAAAGTTTCAAGGCACCAGATCAGCAAGGTAACTTGTGACGAAGGCTAGACGTAAAAAGAAAATTATATTCTGAAGCCTATTAGAGCCTCTCTAGCGCATCTCAAGCTCAACGACGCATGATCGAAGTGGCAGAAAGATTACGTCACAGGGCTGTGACATTCTATCTCAACTTACTGCGCACAAACAAGCGACAAAGAAAAACTTGCGAAGGGACTAAGGGTACAGTGACAAATTAGATTAGGGAAGGTGTAAGACCACCAAATGTTTGTAGGAGCATGAAATTTTTTACATTCCGAGACAATTCGCTACTCAGTTCGAGAGGCCGGTTCCAGTGTACCCAATAAGAGTAGTATCATGCCATTTTTAAAATTTTTGTAATATGCTTGTGCAGAATTGCAAATCCAGTCTTATTTGCATTCATGGAGGAAGGAACTCGTACTATAAAGGTGTTCCACAGTACTTCCCACCAGCAACTACTACAGCATTCACAACAGCGTTGTTTCTTCACAAAATATCGTGCGTTGTCTTTGCTTTCTTCCAACTGTGACGTCATTTCTGACATTCATTTGTCACAGAATTGCACTCTGTGAGAGCGCGATGCGGCATCGCATATGTATTCTTTGTTGGCTTCTTACGATATGACTATATGTGTATACCTGCGCGGTGGGGTCACGACGTTGCCATCTCCTGGACAGAGCAATTTGTTGCCGTCAAATACGTCACTACGCACACTCTTGCTCATACTTATTCGGACAAGCACGCACTCACGCACCAATGAAGCGCAGTCTCATAGCAATAAATAATGACTGATGAATCCTAGCAACAAAATGTCACGCCTGCATACCATCCATGCACGGGGTATGTTTTGGCATTAGCAAATGTCATAAATTCCGGTGGGCATTCGCCTTCTCCATAACAGTCAAGCCTCCAGTGCTGCTTAGCTAATGCACTGTCTGATTTTTGTACGGAATTTGTTTAAAAGGCTGAGGCTATGGATACGCTTGTGTTCTTGAATGAAGACTATCTGCAAGCGGCGAGCACGCGAGGCATTGGAGATTATACACTGCAGACCCCGTGGGGGCCGTGGCTTTTTGTTTGCAACTAAAATTTGTGTCTGTATGTTTTAAAGTGCGCATGACGGCAACTGTGACAGCTTCACGCAATACTGAATTGCTGTGCGCTGGGCTGCATAAGGATGACGCCACAGACGGAGCCACATGGTTTCCTCGGAAGTAAACCTGCATAGTCGAAAAATTTCTCTAGTCAAGGCATCAAGTCAGGCATTAGAGCAAGGCCGAATAACTTCCTCTGCCAGCTACCGAGTACCACTGGGGCAGAGCTAGATTCGATGTACTTTTCAGCTTGAATCATGGCCAGCTTGACGCACTGAGTTGATTATCGTATTTATTCGCCTAATACTCGGTACCTTTCCTTTTTTCTCTGAAAATTGAAGTGAAGTCGAGGGGTGTGATAATATGGCGGGGGAAATTCTCCGAGAAAATGGTCTAGGTACTAAGCAGAAAAATGAAGTGGCTGTAAATCAGGGTTCTGACGTCAGCCACCGTAACCTTAAACAACAATAACAAAAAATAGATCATTTCCAAGCAGCGCTTACCTTTGATAGAAGACCCCAAGCCCTACGGAAGTAGGAACTGCGAAGACCCTTCATTTTCAAGCGCTAGATGTGCTCTATGGTGTGACGAAACTAATAAAGGGACTCTGGCCCGGACTGTCAACACTGAGTCCGCGTCAACACTGACGCCGCTCATCGGTGTCGCGCGCGTCTATCTTACGAGTTTCAGCTGTGTCTTGGATGTCTAGCGTTATACTAGGAGGTGACGCTGGATGCATCACTTCTAACGCCGGCACGAAACAATGACGGCGTTAGCTACCCACGCGCAAGTAACAAGAAAAAAATGGCTGTGGCTTAGCTAAGGTTAAGCCCAGGATGCGAAGCATACTAGCCTTTATTTTAACGCGACAGCGTTACGGAGCTCGTGTCGCAGAAAAGCCGGTGTCGTCGGCGTCGGCTCAGGCGTGCGGCGCTTGCTCAGGCGCACATTTCGTTGTCGCGCCGAACGCTGCATTGCTCGACGCTCACCGCGTCCGATGCGGGGGGCGACGCCGCGAGCGACGGCGCGAGTTGGAGCCCCGTTTCTTCTCTGTCGTGACGTCACGGTGTCACGTGGTATTGAAGGCGACACCGCCGCGCCTGAGGAGCTGGGTTCAGCTCTCGTAATATGCTTCGCATAAAAGAAAACCCCGAAATGGCCGAAACCTCGCCGCTTGGGGTTTGCATTGTAATGGATTGGGGATTTCGGTTGCACGCTCCGATAGTCTGTACGGTATGCATGACGCGTAACAGACGGAACTCGGCTGCCTTGTGTTGTCGTCACCACCGGTCAAAACGAGCAGACGACTGTCGCTGCAGCCGTTTCCGAAGTTGCGATGATTACTCGAGGAAAAAAAAAATCACATTTTCCATGGCCACTGTGGTCGGAGGGAGCATTGTGCGAGTAAATGCTGTACATAAGCTCTGTGCACGTACAGTCGCCCAAATCTTTAACTGGTGTGCGGGAGCGGCGACTTTTCCGGGCGTCAGCGCCGTATGACGCGGCGAGGCTGGAAACAGCCTAGTAGACGATGGGCCTAGCTGAGCGCGCTTTGTCCGCATGCCCTTAGCCTCAGACTGTTTCCAGCCTCGCCCCGTCAAACGGCGCTGACGCACGGAAAAGTCGCCGCTCCCGCACACCAGTTAAAGATTTGGGCGCCTGTACACCCTTCTACGCATCACTTATTGGGGCTCGCACGTGTGGTAACTGCACGATGGTCTTCTTGTCGTTCAGCTGAAAGTAATTTGTCATCGTCTTCGTTGACAACTCTTTTTTTGAGGAGTGCCTAAGCTGGTGAGTCGTCATGGCGGGGGGGCCATAGCTTGCAAGGAGAGACGCGAGATCAAAATGGATCTCTAAGCTTTGGCTGAGCGCTTTGTGCGCCTCGCAAACATTTCAAACAAACCGCGTAAAATTCTCACCTTTTCATTACCACGCCACGTGGTCTGCTGTTTGCCGTAACTCACCTTCCTTAATGCATCGATAACCGAGGCGACGATTTTTCAGTCTCTCGTCGTTATTCGACGTATTGTGGATCACCTTGACAGCGCTAAACCGCCATTGTTAGTTATATTTTATGCTGCTTCGTCATCCCGTACCTGAAGTCGTGCTGACACATTCCGATGACGGCGGAGTGTCTCATTCGCTCCCCTGCCGTGTGCGAAATTAGTTTAATAACTAGTCAATTATGAATCATGGTACCGCCGCTTACGTCACTCAGAGAAGCTGAAGTCTACAACTTTTCTCCTGTACACGATGTGTTGGCTGCATGGGGAACTTGAAAGTGCTTGCCTGCTTGCGTTGCGCTACATCCCGCGCAGCTTCTCTTCCGTTATTTGCGATATCGCGTTCATTCATTGCCTGACGAGCTTCAGCGCCTTGAAGCAACTCTGAGCTTATGTGCCAGCGCTCTGGGGCTATGTCAGTGACGGCGCGGCGGCGTTGTCACTCTCTATCGACGGCATAGAGTTTATGAAACTCTACGATCGACGGCGCATGGCACGCGCACAAGTACAGGCCTCTGCGGAGACGTGGGGCGCGTTTGGCGGCAAAAACGACAAAACGAAGTGGACGCACCGTCAACGCTGTATACGTAGCTCAATCGCCTGAATGGCAGAGACAGCGTACAGTGTACCATTATAGAATTTTTGTAGCCAGGACAGCGTTCTGCCTTCCGCTGCTGGCGCCAGTGTTGTGCGAGCGTGCAAGCTTTTCTGCTGAGCTGCTGTGTGTATGCATCGGCCTTAGCGGAACGGGCAATAAGCGACAAGCTAACGTTATCTAATATTTCACTGGGCGCTGACCAAGGTGTCGAACCCTGAACCAGTGTCGGAACCAATGAGGAATTTTTATGTATCCTCCTTTGTCGGAACCGAATGAAAGCTGTACTCGAACCGGAATTCTAACTGGAACTGCACTCGAACCGATATCTTTAGAACGTGCCTGAATTCGAACCGAACCCGAACCGAAAGAAATGAAATATAACGGTTACCGGTTCGACACGAAATGGTTCAAGCTTGTATAGGCTCCAAACGGGTGCTCAAATACATGAGCGATTCTTCGAACTAATTACTTTCCAGTCGGCTCACCCCGCGAGAACATCGTTACGGCTCACGAGTACCGTTATGAGCGAGAATGGGGATAAACGATAAGTACGTGCCGATAACTATGTGGCAACCTCCGCAGACACGCTTGCACTTCTAAACTCGGCCATGCTAATCGTGTTCTCTGGTCGAAACGTTGTTTCAATGGCGCCACAGAACCGGCGTTTCTGTTGAAGCTCCCACTTCGGCAGTTAGGCTAGCTCGATACTAGTATTACTAGATAAGCAGTAAAACGCACATTCCAGGACACACAGAGACTAGAAAAGGTTGATGACCTCGAATATGTAAAATAGGTAAATCAGCTAGGTCACAAGCTCGGCTTGCTGCAGCACTAACATTGCGGTGACTAGTGGATGCCGTCGTCTTCTCATTGCGTTGTAGCAATGGCTGTAAACGGCACAGCAAATTTGCTTTTTCTGGCGTGCCGGAGTTCAACGCACGTTTGGTGCCTCCGAGCAAAGTACAACGAGCTCTTCGATTTATGAAAAATTGATTGCAGCACCGAATGTGCGTGATCCGGACAATTTTGTCTGCGTTTAGTCAGTGCATAGCTCATCATGTGCAACACGTGCAATTGCGCAAGCAGGATTATTGCGGCTTTTAGCACAAACTGGTTCTGGTTCTGTGTATATCAGAAAAGTCAAAGGTTGCGCAGGGTGAAGGAGGTTTTAGGAGCAACTCTTGGTTCCTATATGTGAAGGACAGGGAGGGAAATTTATTAGAGAAAAGATCAGGGCTCGCACTTTCAAGAGAGGCCCGCTACGTTCGGGTGACCGCGGTTTGAACAGCAGGATGCTGATTGTCGGTAGCAGGTAACGCGTGTGCATGTGTTCGTCCCTTTGCACTCTGTACTTCCCCTCCAGATTCAACTGTCCGACGTTACGTCACCTGTCAGAGCTTGTTTCGGCAAAAATGTAACCGTTTAGCGGTAATTTGTTACTGAAAAGAAAGTAATAGAGTTACAGTGAGTGTTACTGAGTAAACGATGTAATCGTTAAATTTCAAGGTTACCAATAAACGTATTTGATTACAAGTAATTAATTCTGAAGGATATATGTACAGTGGAATGTGCTCGCGCCATGGTCAGAGCGGCGTCAAACAGACGTGCCGACGCGAAGAATACGTCGGAAACGCGTTCCACCTAATCAGCTGGAGTGGCCTCCTATAGGTTGCAGGTAGCGGTGTAAGTATGGGTATATAGGTAGCGGGTTAGTGGTGCGACAAAGGGAGCGCGACGCTGTGGTGCTGAGATACCGCACGTACACAAGCGCATCAACTTTGCTTGTAACACTTGAGAGAACGCAGGCTGCGCCAACAAAACTTCTGTAATATTTGTCACCCCGGCAGTTTTATAAAGGCACAAAGCTGCAGTGTTACATATGCGACGATTAATCCAGTGCGAAGTTCTATTCAATCTTCGGCATTGTCCTTAGAAACTAAAAAAAAAGAAAGAAAGAGCTACAGATATACCGGGAATTGTCTACTAATGCGCAAGCATTCTTTGGCTCGGCTGTGACTTCGGTTTTGGTTACATGCTCTTCCTGGCTTATGCGCGTCTACCCATGGCCTTTCCGTTGGCAAAGAATGCTTAGGCTTTAGTGGACAATTGTCGGTGTCTGACCGCCTCCGGCGCCTTCAAAGCGATCGTACCACTTGAGCAGGAACGCCGGGCATGAGCGCGCCTCGACAGAGAGAGAGTGTGTGTGTGGGATTGTGAAGAGGAAGAGGCGCTATCTTCTGCAGCCCTTTCAGAGCGGGCGAAAGGTACAGCTGTCGCAGTAGCGCGTCAGGTGATGCGTGAGGGGAGAGCGTTTCGCCGCGATGCCTCGTCATTAGCGCTGTCGCTCTCGCAAGCCTGTGTTAAGGCTATAGGCCCCATGAGCGCGATTTTGTGCGCGACAGCGACGAGCGACGGCTTCGAGCGACGGATCGGGCCGTCGCTTGAACAGATCGCTCGGTCTTGTCGCGCGGTCGCTCGGTTCTGCAAATCTAGAAATCGTCGCTCGTCGCCCGGAAGTGCTATGAGCGACTAGCCAATAGCGCGAAACCGGAACTGGATGTACATAACTCAAGTACTTCCGATTGTCGCGTGGAACGAGCAACCAATTGAATTTTTACACGTGCAAGGGTAATAACTTACTGCAAGACTTTCAGAAACATTTTATGCTGCTTTTTACAGTAAAACACATCAACTTAATAAAGCACGCGTCATGCTATTTTCAGCGCCTATATTGCTGCCCTCATACCTGCAACTCTGGGGAGACGTCGCTCGAAGTCGTCGCTCGCACGGGGTACGACTTGTAGGCGACGAGCATCTGCGGCAGCCATCTCCATCGCGTCGCTTGTCGCTGTCGCGTGCAAGATCGCTTGCATGGGGTTTATACTATATGCGCGCGTTCCTTGTCCGCTCAAGCTCTCGCCTGCGTTCTGATTGCACATGGGTGATGTCCAATGAAAACGCGCTCGCTTGAGCGCGAGTTCATAACTCGAAGGACGCTCAGCGCTGTTCAGTTG